>NW_006990547.1:0-575 GCF_000164805.1 Carlito syrichta | reverse complement strand
TGGTGGAAAGGGAGGGTGTGACTCTCAAACCCACAATGGGGCAAGAACGGAAGGGCGACTCATGCATTTCATCACAGCAGTCGGAGAGTATGATATAGGAAGATCAGCAGAACCCAGGAGCTCAAGACCAGGCTGGACACCATAGCAAACCCCAACCTCAAACCCAAGAAAAACCCAGAAAATCTTGGGTGAGGTCAGGCCTTGGTTGGAGGATTATCTCTGGCCCAGAGTTCAAGACCAGGCAGGAAGACCAGGATGTCGACCAAATGGAAAGCCTGTGATTGCAGCAGGTTCGAGGCCCAGGACAAGAGTGTGGCCCGAGTTGGATGTTTTTAGAACAGCCTGGGCAACCTAGTGAGGAAAGAAAATAAAGGAAGGAAGGAAGGGAGGGAGGAAGGAAGGAAGGAAGGAAGGAAGCTCAACTCAGTGGCTCAGCCTGTAATCCCAGAGCTTTGGGAGGCTGAGGCGAATGAATTTCCTGAGGCTGCGGGTTTGAACCCTGCCTGGGCAACATGGCGACACCTCATCTCTACAATAAAACAAAAATTAACCGGGTGTGGTAGCTCACGCCTGTA
>NW_006990546.1:0-797 GCF_000164805.1 Carlito syrichta | reverse complement strand
GATATGCTATGACTCTCAAAATATAGAGCACAATTCTTTGAGGGGAGACTCCCCCCAAAATGAAATTTATTTCTTTAAAAATTGTGTCTTTATCTTACATTGTTTAAATTTCAGTCACCTTCAAAGTACTCTCCATTTAATGCCATACACCTATTGAGATGCCTTTTCCATTGCTCAAAATAGTTTGTAAACTCATAAATTTTGATACCTATCAGTGCTTCTGATGTTTTTGTTTCACCTCTTTCGTCTCAGCAAAACATTTCTCTATGAGGACTTTTTTCATCTGGGGAAACAAAAAGAAAGTCACTTGGGGTGAGATCAGGTGAATGGGGAGGATGGGGCATGGAGGTCATGCCAGTTTGGGTAAAAAACTGCTGAACACTCAGTGCAGTGTGGGCAGGTTGTTCATGTAAATCACCCATCATAAAATGGGCAAACATGTTTAAAGAAGCTCCAAAAAGAAATTCACTGAAGCCAAACGCAGTCTTTCAAAATAACACTAGCTGGTACACTGATGCCGGTGGGTTCCTGGAACACTTACCGAGTGGGGGAAGCCTGTACTACAAAGGGACCCACTCTCCAAAAAATAATTGTTTTGTTTTGTTTTTTTGGTTCCTCTCATATGGTAGAAGGCCTGAGGTGTTTCTAGAACAATGAGGGTGGGGACAGGTAGGAAATCAGGGCAGAGCCTTACCACCTCTTTGGATTATTGATCATTGATCGGTGCTCCTCTCTGCACAGCAATCCAAAATGGGACAGTCCATTGCCTACCAGAGACTCTGGAGGAAGGGCTACCC
>NW_006990545.1:0-888 GCF_000164805.1 Carlito syrichta | reverse complement strand
TTTTTGCAGGCACTTTCCATGGACAGTTGGAGTGAAGACCTGACAATGGGAAGACTGTTCCATGGCAACTGATAGTTCTGATGTTGACAGTGAGGAAGGTTTTTAAAGGAGTGGTCAAAAAAGGAAAAATTAAGCCGACAGGTGACCTGGGATGCATAGAATGAGTAGGGCATGAATAATTAGGAAGTAGATGGCTCCCAGCAGTAGTAATCAGGTCTGGGAATGCCAGAGTGAATGCAGAACCTGCTTCCATCCAGCAACCCTCCAGGTCTGCAAGAAAAATCTGAAAGTCAGAGAGTTTTCACCTTATAGGGGTGTGTCCCTCTCCTTCCCTAGTCATCTTGCATTTAAGCAAAGCTGATCCAACCACCCCTAATGACTTGGCAAACTCTACTAGGTTTCCTCCAATCTTCCATACCCTTCCAGGCTTAGGACCCATCAGCTGCTGAGTGGCTGGACTGCCACATGCCCTGGCTTGGCCCCCACATAGCAAGCCCTATCTGAGAGTAGAACCATCTCTCTTTATCCTCTTCCTTCTTACCCTTTCACAACTGTTTTTTGTGATATCTATTATCACTGCCTGCTTCTGAGCACCACAGGAGCCAATGATAGGGGTTCGGGCAGAGTCCTGTTGGTCGTGTTCCAACCTGTGTTGAGGGAAGAAAGAGGCATAGTATTGGTTCACAGCATGAGAGGCTGATCAGGCGAAGTCTTACCAGTCATCTTGCCACATGATGCAGCACAGGGGACTTGAAGCAAAGGCTGCTCCCACAGTCCCTGCCCCATGCAAGGCGTGGACCAGCAGACAGGTTTCTTTCAGCCAGGAGTTGGCTGCCTCTATGTATGGAGCTGGGTTGAGTGCTTTACATACAGTCAGTGCTCAAGTTT
>NW_006990544.1:0-804 GCF_000164805.1 Carlito syrichta | reverse complement strand
GTTAAGCAGATCTGTGTTATTCGCCAGCTCATATACAGTAGGTGATCAAGAGCTGTATATCTACTAGGTGCAGGGAAGGGAGGACTGCAGCCTTGATACCAGTTCATCTTCACTCCCTCTCCCTGCATTCATCCCACAACAGGAGGGACAAGCATCACTGGATCTCACTGCTGTCCTGTCTGTTCAGGCTGCTAAATGTCCAGAGTGAGGCCAGCTTCTAGCAAGTTCTTACCTCATGGAGAGACAGGTTACCAGGAGCATGAACCTGGAAGTCACAGAAAGCCAGCAGGCATCCTCAGCCCACCTCTTACTGGCAGAGAGGCCTGGGACAAAATATCAGCTTTCTCTCCTGAAAAATGGAGCTGACATTGGTGCCTGTCTTGTCTAGGGGTCGTGGAGATGAGACCATGTTTCCCTACGGCATCCATGGTCCTGCAGTGAGACAGGGGCTTGGACCAGGAGATAGATTACCTCTGGTACTCTAAAGTAGCTTTCCAGGCACCAAACACTGCTCTCACTCTCCAGCTGTGCAGCCCTCCTCAGGTTACTCCACCTCTCTGATTTTCCACTCTTTGTCACCTGCAAAGGTAATAATGTTTTTCTACAAGTTGTGAAATTCATATCAAGTGACATGAAATTGGTTGTAAAAAACATCACAAAAGTTGGTTGGCTGGTCATTATCATTAATAAGTTTGATTAGGCAACCTCACAACTACAATTTGTATTGCTTTAGTTTTTTTTTTTTCTCCAGAGGTGGGTCTCACTGTGTTGCCCAGGCTGGTCTCAAAGTCCTGGCATCAAACT
>NW_006990543.1:0-664 GCF_000164805.1 Carlito syrichta | reverse complement strand
TCGAGGAGTTCTCATTATCCATAATCTACAGGGCCTCTTGATAAGGTTTAATCAGCAATCAGGCTTCTGGCTCCCTACATTTTTCAGAGCTACTTTCTCCCTTTATATGCTAAATCTGTCATTACGGATCCACAGGAACTTTCTGGTAATCTTGTTAGTTGTAATCAAGGATCTGGCACTACAAATCCTTTTGTGTTCTAGGAACATCTACCACCATAATCATGTTTCCCAGAAACAAAAGGCATATTGGTAAAAAAAATCCCTTGATTCAGGTGACCTCAAACTACAGAATATTCTTGTGGGCTGGCAGGAGAAAATTTGAATGTTGGGTTTGGAAGATTCCACACTTTGGGGAGGTCATGTTAAGGGGATCCAGGAATCTTAGATTCCAATTCCCAAAGAACATTATGGGAGTCTTTCTCTCGAAATCCAAACAGCTGGATTTTTCAGTCACCAGGAACTGTCTCGGCATCCTGCAGAGCGAAGCAGGAAGCTGGGTAATGGGAGTCGTCATATACAGGAAACTACACGTCATATTGCTAAGGAAATATAAGGAATCTTGGTTACTTGAGTCCTCAATCCAAAAATTACAGGCCATCTCCCTAATAGGTAATCACGAATCAGTTTTTTTTGAATTAGGAGTCTGGGTAATGAGATTCTTCAC
>NW_006990542.1:0-7297 GCF_000164805.1 Carlito syrichta | reverse complement strand
CTAGTTAGCAAGTTAGTTAATTCAGCTGGCTTCCCAGCTGGCTAGCTAGGTAGCCAGCTAGTTAAGTCAGTTGGCTAGTCAGCTGGATTGCTGGTTATGTCAGCTAGTTAATACAGCTGGATAGCCAGCTGGCCAGTTATTTAAGCCAGCTAGTTAAGTCAGCTGGCTAGCTAGTTAAATAACTAGTTATATCTCATGGGTAGCCAGCTGTCTCGCTAGTAATTTCAGCTAGTTAAGTCAGCTGTCTAGATAGGTAGCCAGCTAGTTAAGTTAGGTAGGTATGTCTGGTAGCTAGCTAGTTAAGTCAGCTATTTAAGTCACCTAGCTATAAGATAGCTAGCTAGGTAGTGAGATAGTTAAAACAGCTAGATAAGTCAGTTGGCTAGGTAGGTAGTTAGCTACTTATTTCAGCTAGTTAAGTCAGCTGGCTAGCTAACTGTCATTTACTTAAGTCAACTGGCTAGCCAGCTGGCTAGCTAGTTAAGTCACCTAATTAAGTCAGTTCGCAGGCCAGTATGTTATCTAGGTATTCTGGTAGTTAAGTCAGCTGGCAAGCCAGTCGTCTATTTTTGTAGGTAGCCAGTTAAGTCAGCTGGCTAGTCATCAGGTGTCTAGTTATGTCAGCTAGTTAAGTCAGCTGGCTATCCAGCTGTCTAGCCAGGTAGCTAGCTAGTTAAGTCTGCTGGGTAGCCAGGTCGCTACTTAGTGAAGTCAGCTAGTTAACTCAGCTGGCTAGTCAATCATATAGTTAGCTCTTAAGTAACCTAGTTAAGTCAGCTCAACTAGCTAGCTGATTCACTAGTTATCTATGTAGTTAAGTCAGCTTGCAAGACTGTGGGTTACGTAGGTAGCTAGCTAGTTAAGTCAGCTGGCTATCCAGCTGGATAGCTAGGTAACTAGGCAGTTTGGTGAGTCTGCTAACCAGCTGGCTAGCCAGTTAAGTTACATTGTTAATTCAGCTGTCTAGACAGCTGGATAGCTAGGTAGATAGATATTTAAGTCAGCTGTCTAGTATGCTGGCTATCTAGTTAAGTCACCAGCTCACCAACTGGCTAGCTATATAGCAAGCTAGTTGATTCAGCCTACTTGCAAGCAGGCCAGCTATTTAAGTCAACTAGTTAAGTCAGCTGGCTAGCCAGCTGGCTAACTAGTTAGCAAGCTTGTTAAGTCTGTTGCCTAGACAGCTGGTGAGCTAATTAAGTCAGCTAGTTAATTGAGCTGGCTAGTCAGCTGGCAAACTAGATAAATCAGCTAATTGAGTCATTTGGTTATCGAACTGGCTAACTGGTTAAGTCAACTAGTTAAGTTGGCTGGCTAGCCAGCATTATAGCTGTTTAATTCAGCTAGTTAATTCAGCTGGCCAGGCAATTGGCTAACTAGTTAAGTCATCTGGCTAGCTAGTTAAATAGCTAGTTATGTTAGATGGGTAGCCAGCTTGTTCGCTAGTTATTTCAGATAGTTAAGTCAGCTGGCTAGATAAGTAGCTAGCTAGTTTAGTCAGTTAGATATGTCATCTACCTAGCTAGTTAGCTCAGCTAGTTAAGTCAGCTAGTTATATGATAGCTAACTAGGTAGTGAGCTAGTTAAAACAGCCAGATAAGTCAGCCTGCTAGCTAGGTAGCAAGCTTGTTAATTCAGCTAGTTAAGTCAGCTGTCTAGCTAGTTAAATCAGTTACTTAAGTCAGCTGGCTAGCCAGATGCCTAACATGATATCTAGCTAGTTAAGTCAGTTGACTTGCCAGTTAGCTAACTAGTTAAGTCATCTAGTTAGGTCAGCTTGCTGGCCAGCAATTCAGCTAGGTATTTCGGTAGTTATGTCAGCTGGCAAGCCAGGGGGCTATGTAGGTATGTAGCTAGCTAAGTCAGCTGGCTATTCAGCTGGATATCCAGCTGTCTAGCTAGGTAGCTAGCTAGTTAAGTCTGCAGGCCTGCCACGTGGCTAGTTCATTAAGTCTGCTATTTAAGTCAGCTGGCTAGCCTGCTGGCTAGCTAGTTAGCTAGGCAATTAAGTCAGCTGTCTAGCCAGCTTGCTAGCTAGTTAACTAGCTAGTTATGTCAGCTGTCTAGCCAGGTGGCTAGCTAGGTAAGTCACCTAATTAAGGCTGCTGACTAGCCAGCATGCTAGCTAGGCAGCTTGCTTGTTAAGTCAGTGATCTAGGCACATGGCTAGATAGATAAGTCACCTAGGTAATTCAGTTGGATAGCCAGTGGGTTAACTATGCATCAAGAAAGTTAATTCAAATGGCTAGATAGCAGGCCAGCTAGTTAAGACAGCTAGTTATGTCAGCTGGCTAGCCAACTCGCTAGCTAGGTAGTGACCTACTTAAGTCAGTTGGCTAGCCAGCTGGCTAGCTAATTATATCAGCTAGTTAAGTCAGTAGTCTATCCAGTTGACTAGAGATGTAGAAAGCTAGTTAAGTCAACTGACTAGCTAGCTGGATAAGTACTTAAGCCAGCTAGCTTTGTCACTTGGCTTGCCAGATGCCTAACTCACTAAACAACTAGTTAAGTCGGCTGGCTAACCAGTTGGTTAGCTAGTTTTGTCACCTCGTTGAGTCAGTTGGCTAGCCAGCTTGCTAGCTAGCTATTTCAACTAGTTAAGTCAGCTGGCAAGCTAGGCAGCTAGATAGCTAAGTCAGCTACTTATGTCAGGTAGTTAAGCCAGCTGGTTAGCCACCTGGCTAGATGGGTATCTTGCTAATTAAGTCAGTTGGCTAGTCGGCTGGCTAGATAGTTAACTCAGCATGTTAAGTGAGCTGGCTAGCTGGCTGACCAGCTAGGTGGCTAGCTAGTTTATCCAGCGGGCTAAGTGAGTGGTTATCTAGTTCAGTAAGCTAGTTAATTGAGCTGGTTAGCCTGCTGTCTATCTAGGTGGCTGGCAAGTTAAGATGGCTGGTTAGCAGACTGGTCATGTATATGGCCAGCTTCTTAAACTGGCTGGCTAGCCAGGTAGATAGCTAGTTAAACCAGCTGGCTAGCCATTCAATCAACCAGGTAGCCAGCTAGCGAAGTCAGCTGTATAGCCTGGTAGTAAGTCAACCAGCTAGTCAGCTAGTTAAGTCAGCTAGCTAGCCAGGTAGCTAGTTAAGTCAGCTAGCAAGTCAGCTAAATATTCTGCTAACTAGTTAAGTCAGCTAGTTTGTCAGGCTGCTAGTCAGCTTGCTAGTTAAGTCAGCTACCTAGTCAGCTAAATAGTTAAGTCAGCTAATTAAGTCAGCTAGCCAGTTAACTAGCTAGTTAAGTCAGCTAGCTAGACAGTTAGATAGCTTGAGTGCTAGCTAGTTATGTCTGCTATATAGCAAGCTAGCTAGTCAACTAGTCAACTCAGCTAGCAGGTCAGATACTAGTGGGTTCGCTAGCTTTCCATCAGGTCAGCTAACTAGTCAACTTGCTTACCTACCAACTGGTCAGCAAACTAGTCAGCTCACGTGCCATCCAACAGGTCAAATAACTTGTCAGCTTGCTCACAGGAAAACAGTACAACTAAATAGTCGGCTTGCTTTCCAGCCAACTAGTTAATTTAGCTCACCAGTTGACTGAATATCCAGCTGATTACTTAAGGTAGCTCACCAGTCGGATCACTCACCGGCTAACTAGTTAAGTTGGTTTACCAGTCGGCTCATCACCGGCCAGCTAGTTAAGTCTTTTGAACATTCAGCTTACTTGCCAGTCACCTAAAGTCCGCTGACCATTCAGCTCACTCACTGGCCGACTACATGAGTCAGCTGATAATTCGACTCATTGCCAGCCAACTAGTTAAGTCAGCTGACCAGTTGGCTCATTCGACAGCCAACTAGTTTAGTCAGGTTACAAATTGGATCACTCACTGGCCAACTAATTAAGTCAGCTCACCTGTCGGCTCACTCACTGTCCAATAAGTTAAGTCAGTTATTCGGTCGGCCATCTGACCAACTAGTTAAGTCTGCTAACCAATCAGCCGACTAGTCGACCAACTTGTCAACAAAAATTTAGCTCAGCAAATTAGTCATCCAACTGGTTACATCAGCTAAAGTGTTGGCCAAATAGTCGGCTGACTAGTTAGGTCAGGAAACCAGCAGGCAAGTAGTTAACCTTGCTAAGTAGTGGGCCAACTCTACTGTCAACAAGTTAACGCAGCTAAATAGTCAATCGACTAGTCAGTCGACTTGTTAAACAAGCTAACAAGTTGGCCGTGTAGTCAGCCAATGTGTTAAACCAGCTAAGTTGTCAGCCGTCTCGTCAGTCAAGTTGTCACCTAGAAAACTCGTTAACCAACAAGTTCAGTCAGCTAGTTAACTCGTTTACCAACTAGTTAAAACTGTTAGCTAACTCATTAGCCAACTTGCTAAATCAGCTTGATATCGTGTTAGCCAACTAGTTAAGTCATATAGCTAAGTCAGCTATCTAAGTAGATAGGTAGCTAAGTCAGCTAGCTAAGTCAGCTAGCTCACTAGTTAGCTAATTATTTAGGTCAGCTACTTAAGTCTGCTACATAACTAGTTAGCTAATTATTAATTCAGCTACTTATTCAGCTAGTTAAAGAGTTAGCTAACAATTTAATTCAACTAGTTAAGTCAGCCAGTTAAGTCAGATACCTAAATAGTTAAGTCAGCAAGTTGTCAGGTAGTTAAGTCAGTTTTATAAATTAGTCAGCTGGTTAAGACATTTAGCTAGCTAGTTAGCTAACGGGTTAAGTCAGCAGGTTGAGTCAAGTAGTTACCTAGTTATCTAACAGGTTAATACAGCTGGTGGAGTCAGCTAGCTACCTAGTCAGCAAACGTGTTTAGTCAGCTGGTTGAGTAGGCTAGCTAGCTAGTTAGCTAAGAAGTTAAGTCAGCTGGTTGAGTCAGCTAGCTAGATCTTTAGATAATGACTTAAGTCAGATGATTAAGTCAGCAAGCTAGCACGTTACATAACGAGTAAGGTTATTAGTTAGCTAGCTGGTTAAGTCAGCTAGCTAGCTAGGCAGCAAATTATTTAAGTCAGCTTGTTAGCTAGGTAGCTAGCTGGTTAGGGTAAGTAATTAAATCAGCTGGCTAACTAGGTAGCTATCTAGTTGGCTAACTATTTAACTCAGCTGGCCAGCTAGGCAGCTAGCAAGTTAACTGAGCTAGTTAAGTCAGCTGGCTAGCCAGCGGTCTAGCTAGGTGTCTAACCAGCTGTCTAGCCAGCTGTCTAGTTAAGTCAGTTGGGTAGCTAGCTGACTAGCTGGTTAACTCAGCTAGTTAAGAGAGCTGGCTAGCCAACTGGCAAGATAGGTAGGTAGCTAGTTAAGTCAGCTAGATTGCTATCTGGCTATCTAGAGATGTCAGTGAGTTAAGTCAGCTGGCTAGCCAACTGATTAGCTGGTCAAGTCAGCTAGTTTAGTCAGCTCTCTTGCCAGTTGGCTAGGTAGGTAGTTAACTAGATAAGTCAGCTTGCTAGCCAGCAGGCTAGCTGTTCAAGTCAGGTGGATAAGTTAGCTAGCTAGCCTGCTCACTAGGTAGGTAGGTAACTAGTTTATAGAGCTGGCTAGCCAGCTTTCTACCTTAAGTTAGCTAGGTAAGTCAGTTGACTAGCCAGCTGCTTAGCTGGTTACATCAGCAAGTTAAGTCAGCTGGCAACCTGCTGGCTACCTAGTTGTCAGCTAGTTAAGTCAGTTGGCTATCCAGCTGGTTAGCTAGTTAAAAAGTTGGTTAAGTCAGATGACTAGCCTTCTGTCTAGTTATTTCAGGTAGTTAAGTCAGCTGGCTATCTAGTAAACTAGCTATATAAGTCAGGTAGTTATGTCAGCTAGGTGGCTAGATAAGTCAGCTGGCTATCTAGGTAGCTAGCTAGGTAGCTAGCTAGTTAATCTAGGTAGTTAAGCCAGCTGGCAAGCTAGGTAGCTAGCTGGTTAAGTCAGCTAGTTAAGTCAGCTTGCTAGCTAGTTAAGTCAGCGAGTTAAGTCAGCTGAATAGTCAGCTACATAGCTAGGTAGCTAGCTACTTAAGTCAGCTGACAAGTCAATTAGCGAGCTAGTTAAGTAGCCTAGTAAATTCAGCTCACTAGCCAGTTGGTTACCTAGGTAGCTAGGTAGTTAAGTCAGCTGTCAAGACACCGGGCTAGGTTGATAGCTAGTTAAGTCAGCTGGCTATCCAGCTGGCTAAATAGGTAGCTAGGAAATTAGGTCAGCCTCTAGCCAGCTGGCTAGCTACTTAAGTCACCTAGTTAAGTCAGCTGACTAGATATCTGGCTAGCTAGGTAGCTAGACAGTTAAGTCAACTGTCCAAACCACTGGCTAACTAGTTAAGACACCTATGTAAGTCAGCTGGCTATCCAGCTGGCTAGCTAGGTAGCTTGCTACTTAAGTCAGCTGGCTAGACAGCTGGACAGCTAGTTAATGCACCTAGTTAAGTCAGCTGGCTAACCAGATTGCTAGCTATATAGCAAGCTCGTTAATTCAGCTGACTAGAAAGCAAGGCAGTTATTTACATCAACTAGTTAAGTCAGCTGGCTAGCTAGATGGCCAGCTAGGTAGCAAGCTAGTTAAGTCAGTTGGCTAGCCAACTGGCTTGCTAATTATGTCAACTAGTTAAGTCAGCTGACTAGCCAGCTAGCTAGAGAGTTAGAGAGCAAGATAAGTCAGCTGGTTAGCCAGCTCATTAAGTAGTTAATTAAGCTAGATTTGTCAACTGGATAGCCAGCTGGCTAGCTAGTTAATCAAATAGTTAAGTAGGCTAGCTAGCCAGCTAGCAAGCTAGATAGCAAGCTAGTTAAGTAAGCTGGCTAGCCAGCTGGCTGGCTAGATAAGTCAGCTAGTTAATTCAACTGGCTTCCCAGCTGGCTAGCTAGGTAGCTAGCTAGTTAATTCACCTGACTAGCCAGCTGGATGGCTGTTTAAGACAGCTAGTCAAATCAGCTGGTTAGCTAGTTAAGTCAGTTTGCTAACCAGATTCCTAGCAGGGTAGCTAGCTAGTTGAGTCAGCTGGTTAGCAAGTAATGTCACCTAGTTAAGTCAGCTCGCTGACCAGCATGTTAGCTAGGTAGTAAGGTAGTTAAGTCAGCTGGAAAGTCAGTGGGCTATGTAGGTAGGTAGCTAGTTAAGTGAGCTGGCTAGCCAACAGGCTATCTAGTTATGTCAGGTAGTTAAGTCTGCTGGCTATCCAGCTGTCTAACTAGGTAGTTAGCTAGTTAAGTCTGCTGGGTAGCCAGCTGGCAACTTAGTTAAGTCAGTTAGTTAAATCAGCTGGATAGGCTACTGGCTAGCTAGGTAGCTAGACAATTAAGTCAGCTGGCTAGCAAGCTTGCCAGCTAGTTAGCTCAGCTTGTTTAGTCAGCTGGCTAACCAACTGGCTAG
>NW_006990541.1:0-639 GCF_000164805.1 Carlito syrichta | reverse complement strand
TTTATCTCTTCAAATAAGGAGACTTTCATCTTGATGATATATTTGGTTACATTCTTTTTTTAAAAAGTCAGCATCTGGTAATTTGCTTCTCAGCAGGGTTATTGTTCTTTCATTAATTAGTTAAAACATATATTGATTGTTCATACCATTTACTCATGGTAGCCTCAAATTGTAATCAACTCAAATGTCTGCCAATAGTAAAAAGAATAATCAAAAACTCTGGTATATTTATACCACACAAATAGATACTTCACCAATACAAATGAATGAACTAATGGTACATGAAACAACATAAATGCATTTCATGGAAAATTCTACATTTGTATTGATGTTGTGTTTATACAGGCATAAACATTGTGCATAACATTTTGAGTACCTTTTTGAGAGTTTTACTAATGAAGAGGAACAGGAACATCTATACATCTCAAAAACTCCATTTGGTTGGGGAATGCACTTGAGAATTTGCATATAAAAAGGATGATTTTACCAGACCCTACTATGACTCCGTAAGCCCAGCAGTCTTCATAAATTCCTGTGAGTTGCTGGTGGTGGAGAGAGATTAATCACTTTCTGCATGCCTTGGTGGTGATTGATGAAGGGAGATGTCCCAACGTAATGTGGTGTCTAAAAATCCATCCT
>NW_006990540.1:0-758 GCF_000164805.1 Carlito syrichta | reverse complement strand
AAACACTCTGCATGTCTGAGAACATTTTCAGCAAATTATTTCTTCCCAGTGAATGTCCCTGAAAGAACACAGATATAGAGACAGAGCTCTATCTTGAGGTTCCTTGCTGTTCTTCCACTCCCAAGAATGGAGTGCCTGGATTCATTGCTTCCTTTGTCATCTGCTCCTTCAGGATGCTCCCCATGACTGTGACAGCCTAGGTCAGGTGACCTTCTTGTGTGCCTTCATGGTGTCCATATTTCTCTTTGATGACTCTGATCTCACTGCATCATAACCATCTGTTTGCCCACCTGTATCTCCCCTTTAAACCTGGAGTTCCCCAAGAGCTTGGGTTACCCATGACTGTCTGTTGTATATATTGGACTTAGCGCAGTATCCAATCTTTGGTTGACACTGATCATTATGTATTTGATCAGTAAATGAATGAGACCTTGAGGAGATCTCTTAACCTCTGAATCCTTTTTGGTGTTACTGTTAAATTAAGGGTGGGCTGAAACAGAATGAATAGTAGCTGTTCTCCTGTAGCAGCCCACCTGGTTTTTCATTTTGCTTTGACATCTATGTTGAGACAGTAGAATTTTTTTATTTTTTGAGTTGTAGTCTCACTCTGTCGCCCAGACTGGAGTGCAATGGCCGCTCCCGGCCACTGCAGCCTCGACCGCTGGGCTCTGGCAATCCTTCCGCCTCAGCCTTCTGAGCAGCCAGAATTACAGGTGCGCGCTACCATGCCCAGCTAATTTTTTTTTTTTTTGGTTTAT
>NW_006990539.1:0-752 GCF_000164805.1 Carlito syrichta | reverse complement strand
AAGGGGGCAAGACAAGAAAATTCCTTCACGTATATATGTTTTAAAAGTTACCACCATCTAGCGGTCTTTAGAAGAAACGAATAAGCCAAAAACACTATCTACTTTCAGTTAATTAGTCTTGAGATAAGTGTAAAAGGAGTTTCACTTAAACTAAACATAATGCATACAAGGTTTACTTTGATTTCGGTTCCACATCACTAGTCTAATTAAAAAGGCCATAAATTCACTAAAACAAACTATAAGCTGTACCTAGTGATAGCAGGAATATAAAGACCATTAACTTGACCAAACAACAGTGGCTAGCTTTTAAAGAATAACTATGAAAGTCACTTACTGTGAAAATACATACACTAATCTTTACTCTGGTTAAACATATAAAGTGAATGAAACATAATGAAATAAAACTAACACAACGAAAATTCTTATGGTTGCAAATTGCCAATGAGCTTTTAAGTTTAGGATAATGGTGATTTGGCTGTTTTCCCTTATGCTTGGCAACCTCCTGGAAAACATCTTTGTCTTAAGATAGGCGGTGGAGCAATTATTATTATCTTTGAGGCACCAGCTTTATCATTGTGTGAACTTAAACTTATGAACTTAAAACAATCTTCAAAGTAGCTATAAAACACTAAACTATAGCACTAAGACTTAATTAATGACACAAAGTAAAAACCTTGTTAAACATAACCAGAGCCTAATAATTTTTGTCAACCCTCATACATATGTATATTGATTATATAAACTTGTATGAG
>NW_006990538.1:0-979 GCF_000164805.1 Carlito syrichta | reverse complement strand
TGGGGGAACAGTGTTCTAGGTAGGGGAACTGCAAGTGGTCAAGGTCTTGAGGCAAGAGTGACTGGGAGCAGTGAAGAAGCCAGTGTAGACACAGTAGGGGGAGAGTAGAAGAAATGATGTTACAGAGGAAATGACTATGGGGCTTAGATCATGAAGTGCTTTCAGGCCAAAAATAAAAGCTTGGACTCCTTTTCTGAGTGAAATCAGAAGGGCTAAGAGCAGAAAAACTACAAGGTCAGGCCACGCTTGGTGGTTAACACCTGGAATCCTAGCACTTGAGAAATTGAGGCAGGATGATTGCTTGAGTCCAGGAGTTCGATACCAGCCTGGGTGACAAAGTGAGACCCCCAACTCCAAAAACAAGAAAAGAAGAGTGCCAAAATACAATTGCATTTTTCCTAAATCCTTTTGCCCACTGTGTGGATAGGTGCAAAGTAGAAGCAGGTAAATGGTGAGCAGTGGTTGGATTCTGGAAACACTGATAGTTTGAAGGTAGATAATGTACTGGATTAAATATGGAGTGTGAGGAGAGGGAGCCCTGCAAGGTTTTAGCCTGAGCAACTAGAAGGGTGGAACTGAGATTCTCTGGAACAGGGAGTCATGGGAATGGCAGGTTTTTGGGGAAGATAAGGAGTTCAGCTTTAGACCTGGAAAATTAGATGCCAACTCAATGTCCAAGTGGAAGTGTGAGAGTGACAAATGGTTGGGAATGGCATTCATGGGAAAGGTCAGGCTCAAGGTATAAAAGTGGACACCATCAGTGTCATGTATTGCTGACTTTTTTTAAGTTGGGGTCTTACTCTGTCACCCAGACTAGAGTGCAGTGGCAGGATCACAGCTAACCACAGTCTTGACCTCCTAGGCTCAGGCAATCCTCCTGCCTCAGCCTCTGCAGTAGCTAGGACTACAGGAGCACACCACCATACCTGCTTGATTTTTTTATTTTTTGTAGAGATGAAGTCTCACTACATTGACTAGG
>NW_006990537.1:0-773 GCF_000164805.1 Carlito syrichta | reverse complement strand
AGAAATTTTGTGAGCATTTCACAGTATTTTGAAATTTACAATGTTAATAGATGTGATTAAGTTGATAATATTCTAAACTAACAATGATGACCATGATTGTTATTTTCATACACGAATTATATTGTAAAATACACTAAACCTATTAAATTCTTCACATGAAACTAAGAGTAAGTTCAGTTCTGAAGTGTGGCACAGGATCACCACAACTAATAAATAACATTGTGGAAAAACTGAACATTTTTTCCTACTAATAAAATAAAGAGTTAGAAAGAAGAACTCAAATGAAAAACCAAGTTCTAACATTGTCTTCACATGGAATTACTGATTGCTAGGCTACATTTCCTTAGATATCTGTCCATATTTACATACTCATTAAATTATAGCATTGGATTATTATTAGAATTTGCTGCTATTTAAATTATTCATTTTGTCTTGGAGCTATTTCTGCCACATACTTGTCTCTGAATAGACTCTCTATCTAGAGATATATACAGTGACTCTTAATGCTAGTCTAATGAACAAAACAACCTTTGATTTTTTTAAAGCATTGGTAGTGTAAATGCTCATTTCCCAGGGCAGTAGGTAGCATGCTTTTCATTTTCCTTGCTTTGTACATTATTTACATTTGTCAAGCTTATTCGACATCTTCATTGTCTGTCTTGGTTTACATATAAACCTTTTTGTCTTTAAAGTTCTAAGAAAGAGACCCGAAGAAGAAGAGCCTAAAGTAGAACCTAAAAAAGTAGAAAAAATTAAAAAACCTACAGGTAGGA
>NW_006990536.1:0-749 GCF_000164805.1 Carlito syrichta | reverse complement strand
GCTGACTATTTAGGTCAGCAAACGAGGTGGCAACAAGTTATCATTGCCAAATACCAGGCCAAATGGTGAGTCATCTTCTTAATCCAGCTGACTAGTCGGCCGACTTGTCTGCCGAATTGTTAAGTCAGCTAACAAGTCGGCCGAGTAGGCAGCCAATGTGTTAAACAATCTAAGTAGTCGGCCAACTCATCAACCCACAAGTTAATTCACCTAGCGAACTCGTTAACCAACTAGTTAAGCTAGCTAGTTAATTCATTCACCAACTAGTTGAAACAGTTAGCTAACTCATTAACCAACTTATTAAGTCAGCTAGCTATCTCGTTATCCAACCAGTTAAGTCAGCTAGCTAAGCCAGCTAGCTAACCAGCTAGCTAGCTAAGTAAGCTAATCCAGCTAGCTCACTAGTAACCTAACTAAGTCACCTACTTAAGCCTGCTATCGAATTAGTTAGATAATTATTAAAGTAGCTGGTTATTCAGCAAGTTAAATAATTAGCTGACTATTTAATTCAGGTAGTTGTCAGCTAGCTAACTTGTTAAGTCAGCCAGTTAATTCAGCTAACTAAGTAGTTAAGTCAGATAGCTAAGTCAGCTAGTTAAGTCAGCTTTCTAAGTTAGTCAGATGGTTAAGACAGTTTGCTAGCTAGTTAGCTAATGGATTAAGTCAGCAGGAAGAGTGAGGTTGTTAGCTAGTTAACCAACGTGTTAAGTCAGCTGGTTGAATCAGCTAGCTAGCTAGTTAGCAAACTG
>NW_006990535.1:0-668 GCF_000164805.1 Carlito syrichta | reverse complement strand
ACCCCCGATAGTATGAGAATCATGCCCTCCCTTTTCCACAGGCGGCCCAGGGCGAGCAAGCGGGTTCACCCTTGGGGAAAACATAAGGAGGGGTGGGCTTCCTGGGAGGACACACCCCTGCACCAGGTGAATTTCTGGGCCAGGCTCTTTGGGCAAATCCGGCTGCCCTATCCCTGGGTTGTGAGTCATCTGAAGGGAGCAGGCCTCATGGTGGGGCCCCAAGAGGGGTGTGAAGACTGGATGCAGGGGCTCACGCCTGGCACCCCAGCATTTGGGGAGGACAAGGTGAGAGGATGGCCTGATCCCTGGGTTTGAAACAAGCCCAGGCACATTGGCGAGACATCGTCTCTACAAGAAACTAAAATAATATGCTGAGCTTTCTGACGAATGCTGGTTGTTCCAGCCTATCAGGAGGCCACAGTGGGAACATTGCTGGAGCCCAGCTGGTGGAGCCATGGTGGCTGAGAGTGGGCCCTTTTGCTCAAGCCTGGAAGACAGAGTGGGACTCGAACTCAGAATAATAATACCAACCACTACCACCACAACCACATGCTGGGCTCAGGAGCTCAGCCTGGCACCCAGGCCCTTCGGAGGCTGAGGTGTGTGGATGGTCTGGCCTATGGGTTCAAGACCAGCCAGTAGTCTCAGCTATCAAAACTGAATTCAAA
>NW_006990534.1:0-727 GCF_000164805.1 Carlito syrichta | reverse complement strand
CCCAAAAAACTTCAGGTCGTCTTGCTATGGGCTAAACATGAATCAGGGTGTTTTAAGCATGAATCTGGGGAAATGGAGTCCTTATATACAGGCAACTATGTGACCTTTTGCTAAGAAAGAATAAGGAATCTGGGTTACATGAGTCAATCCCAAATATACATGGAATCTTGGAAAGGGCTAAAAAGGAATCAGAGTTTCAAAGCAGGATCTATGTAATGAGAGTCTCAATATTCAGGAAAACACACGGCCCCTTGCCAAGGAAGAAAAAGAAATGGGGTTATAGCAGTCCTCAGTCCTAAAAATCAACAGGCCATCTGCTGTGGGGTCACCAAGAATCAGGGTTTAGAAGCTGCAAAATACGTAATAGCAGTCCTCATATACAGAATCTACACGATCCCTTGCTAAGGAGAAATAAGAAACCTGTTTTACACTGTTCCTCCAACTCACCATCTACATGACATCTTACTAACGGCTAAACAAGAATCAGCGTTTCAAAACAGGATTCTGGGGAAAGGGAGTCCTCATATACAGGACACTACAGGGCCGTTCGCTAAGGAACAATAAGGAATCTATGATACATTAGTCCCCAATTCGAAAAATTCTCAGGGTGTCTTGCTACGGGATGAACAAGAATCAGGGCATTGAGCTCGTCTCAAGTTTCGGAGGTAATTGGATTGTGGTTATTACAAATCAGTCATTTCAGGACTCCAGGAACATTCTGGTCCTG
>NW_006990533.1:0-782 GCF_000164805.1 Carlito syrichta | reverse complement strand
CCCAAAAGAAGAGAGAGCATTTGACCAGGAAGACAGAGATTGAGTGATGTGGCCACAATTCAAGAAACTCTAGCAGCCACTTAAAACTGGAAGTCAGGAGCAGAATCTCTCCTGGAACCAGTGGAGAGAATGTGACCCTGCCAACACCTTGACTTGGGCCCAGTGAAACTGACTGTAGACTTCTGGCCTCCAGGATTGTGAAAGAATAAATTGCTGTTGTCTTCAGCTACAAAATTTGTTGCAATTTGTTACAGCAACCACAGGAAACTAGTCATAGTACAATGGATATCTAGAGCATTAAAAAAATAGAAATGTGGCTTTGGCAGCATCTACTGGCTGGCAGGTTTCCACTGAAGCAGAAGAGAATAAAATGTTACCTAGAAAATGCTGAAGGCCAAAACCCCTGTCACACCCTCAACAGTGCAAATAGACTCTGGGAATCTATGTGCATACAAAATTCTGAGAACATTTACATCTTTTGATTTGAATTTAATGGGCATTATACTTCAGAAATATTTACAACAAACTACATGTAGATATATATATATATATATATATATATATATATATATATATATATATATATATATACATAGATATAGATATACCTTCATGTTAAGCAAAAAATAAATTTCAGAATTCATTTACCATTTTTGATGTAAGTAAAATGTGCTACACTTGGTCTTAAGAATTAAATCCTGTAACACTATTAGAGCCAAACAATGTGTCATGTGTGATCTTAAAGAAACATTGGCAGAGTTAAATTAGTTTTGGAGATTCAT
>NW_006990532.1:0-975 GCF_000164805.1 Carlito syrichta | reverse complement strand
TACCACTTGATTGGGGCCTCTGAGAATAGAGCTCACATAGGAATGTGTTTTCTGAAATTTTTGCAAGAAAAACTGTACATCTTTATTATTTTTCATTTTATATGTTAGCAACTACATTTAAATTTAAGCAAATATCAATAGTATCAATATGTAGCTGTCAATGGTTCAGACTAGCCATGAGAAAACTGTGGATTAGATGCCCACAAAGTTTTGAGACATTAGGGACACATGATCTTCAAAGTAGTCCCTTTCTCATAAATATATATATTTAATTATTTATTTATATGGACTGGGTGCAGTGGCTCATGTCTGTAATCTCAGCACATTGGGAGGCCAGGACAGGAGGATCGCTTGAGCCTAGTCATTTGAAACAAGCCTGGGCAGCATAGCAACACCTCATCTCTACAAAAAATAAAAAAAAATTACCTGAGTGTGGTGGCACATGCCTTTAGCCCCCAGCTACTCGAAAGACTGAGACGGGAGGGTCACCTGAGCCTAGGAGGTTGAGGCTGTAGTGAGTTGTAATCATGCCACTGCACCCCAGTCCGGGTGAAAGAATGAGACCGCTGATTCAAAATGAAGTAGGCACTATTGTGATCCTCATTTTACAGATGAGGAAACTGAGGCACAGAGAAGTCAAGTCTGCTAAAGTCACAGAACAAATAAGTAGTTGTGCCAGAATTCCAACACTGACCCTCCAGCACTATAGCTATCTCTTAACTTTGTTCATGTAAACTTGTATTTCTTTTCTTTTCTTTCTTTCTTTTTTTTTGAGACAGGGTCTTGCTTTCTTGCTCAGGCTGGAGTGCAGTGGCACATCATAGTTCACTGCAGCCTTAAACTCCTGGGTTCAAGGGATCATCCCACCGCAGCCTCGCAAGTAGCTGGGATTACAGCACATGTCACTATGCCCTACTAATTTTCATTTTTAATTTTTTTTTGTAGAGATGGAGTATCAATATGTTGCCCAGGCTG
>NW_006990531.1:0-713 GCF_000164805.1 Carlito syrichta | reverse complement strand
TAGCTAATGAGTTAAGTAAGATAATTAAGTCACCTAGCTAGCATGTAGATAATGAGTAAGCTAACTAGTTAGCTAGCTAGTGAAGACAGCTAGCTAGCTAGGTAACTCACTATTAAGTCAGCTTGCTAGCTGGTAGCTAGCTAGTTAGCTAACAATTTAAGTCACCTGGCAAGCTATGTAGCTAGCTAGTTTGCTAACTATTTACGTCAGCTGGCTAGCTAGGTAGCTAGTTAGTTAAGTCAGCTAGTTAAATCAGCTGGCTAGGCAGCTGCCTTGCTAAGGAGTTAGCTGATTTAGTTAGTTAGTTAGACAGCTGGATAACTGGTTAATTCAGGTAGTTAAGAGAATTGGCTAGTCAACTGGCAAGTTAGGCAGCTAGCTAGTTAAGTCAGTTAGATAGCTACCTGGCTAGCTAGTGATATCAGCTAGTTAAGTCACCTGGCTAGCCAACTGGCTAGCCAGTCAAGTCATCTAGTGTAGTCAGCTGTCTAGCCAGCTGGCTATGTAGGTAGCTAGCTAGATAAGTCAGCTTGCTAGCAAGCAGGCTAGTTGTTCAATTCACCTAGTTAAGTCAGATGGCTATCCTGCTGATTAGGTAGGCAGCTAGCTAGTTAAGTGTGCTGGCTAGCCAGCTTGCTAGCTTAATTCAGCGAGGTAAGTCAGATGGCTAGACAGCTGGCTAGATAGGTAGCCAGTTAGTTAAGTCAGCTGAA
>NW_006990530.1:0-669 GCF_000164805.1 Carlito syrichta | reverse complement strand
GGGGAACCTCCCATGTGGGGGGATAGGGACAAAGGACTGAGGGCAGAAGGTTTGCAGAAGAATGTATTTTCTTTTTCTTTCTTTCTTTCTTTCTTTCTTTCTTTCTTTCTTTCTTTCTTTCTTTCTTTCTTTCTTTCTTTCTTTTTGACTCAGAGTCTCACTCAGTCACCCAGACTGGAGTTCAGTGGCCACTCCTGGCCACCACATCCTTGACCTGCTTGGCACCGGTTATCCTTCTGCCTCAGCCTTCTAAGTAGCAGGAACTACAAGCGCACACTACCACACATTGCTAATTTTTTTGTTTTATTTTAGCAATGAGGTCATGCCAAGTTGCCCAGGCTGGTCTCGAACCTGCAGGTTCAGACAATTCACTCACCTCAGTCTCCCAAAGTGTGGGATTACAGGCTGAAGCACTGAGGCCAGCATCTTTCTTTCTTTCTTTGTTTCTTTCCTTGTTTCTTTCTTTCTTTCTTTCTTTCTTTTTCCTTCCTTCTTTCCTTCCTTCCTTCCTTCCTTCCTTCCTTCCTTCCTTTCTTTCTTTCTTTCTTTCTTTCTTTCTTTCTTTCTTTCTTTCTTTCTTTCTTTCTTTCTTTCTTTCTCTCTGTCTGTCTTTTCTTTCCGTACTAGTTTTCTCAGGCTGCTCTCAAACATCCCAAATAGGGTCATCCT
>NW_006990529.1:0-4482 GCF_000164805.1 Carlito syrichta | reverse complement strand
CTGGTTCGTCAGTTAAAAAGCTCATTTATGCAGATGACTATCCATCAGGCTAGCTAGTTATTTCAGATAGTTAAGTAAGCTGGTTAGCTAGGAATCTAGTTATATAAGTCAGCTAGTTATGTCAGCTAGCTAGCTAGTTAAATTAGCTAGTTAAGTCAGCTGGCTAACTAGATGGCTAGCTAGGTAGCTAGCTAGTTAAGACATGTAGTTAAGCCAGCTGGCTAGCTAGGTAGCTAGGTGGTTAAGTCAGCTAGTTGAAGTCAGCTTGCTAGTTAGTTAATTCATCAAACTAAGTCAGCTGGCTAGCCAGTTGCCTCTGTGGGTAGCTAGCTAGTTAAGTCAGCTGGCTAGCCAGTTAAACAGCTAGTTAAGTAACCTAGTTAAGTCAGCTCACTAGCCAGGTGGTTAGGTATGTAGCTAGGTAGTTAAGTCAGCTGGCAATCCAGCACGTACGTAGGAAGTTAGCAAGTTAACTCAGCTGTTTATTCAGCTGTCTAGCTAGGTAGTTAGTTAGGTGAACCTTCTAGCCAGCTTGCTAGCTACTTAAGTCACCTAGTTATGTCAGCTGGTTAGCTAGGTAGCTAGATAGCTAAATCAGCTGTCTAACACACTGGATAGCTAGTAAAGCCACCTAGTTAAGTCAGCTCGATATCCAGCTGGCTAGCTAGGTAGCTTGTTGCTTAAGTCAACTGGATAGTCAGCTGGCTACCTATTGAGTCACCTAGTTAAGTCATCTGGCTTGCTAGCTGGCTAGATATATAGCAACCTAGTTAATTCAGCTGTCTGGCAATCAGGCAAGCTATTTAAGCCAGCTAGTTAAGTCAGCTTTCTAGCCAGCTGGGTAGCTATGTATCGAGGCTAGCAATTTATGTCAGTTACTTAAGTCTGCTGATTAACCTGCTAGCTAGCTAGGAAGAGAGTTAGCTAAGTTAGCTAGGCTGCCAGCTGGGTAACTAGTTAAGTCTGCTAGTTGTTCCAACTGGCTAGCTGTTTAAGTCAACTAGTTAAGTGAGATGGCTAGCCCAAATGGATAGCTAGGTACCAACATAGTTGATTGAGCTGACTAGCCAGCTGGCTAGTTATTTAAGTCAGCTAGTTAATTCATTTGGGCTTCCTAGCTGGCTAGCTAATTAGCTAGCTAGTAAAGTCAACTGGCTAGCCAGCTGTCTAGCTAATTAAGTCACCTAGTTAAGTCAGCTCATTTGCCAGCTGATTAGCTAGGAAGCTAAGTATTTAATTCAGCAGGCAAGCCAGCAGTATATGTCAGTAGCTAGCTAATTTAGTCAGCTTGCTAGCCACCTAGCTAGCTGGAGATGTCAGTTTGTTAAGTCAGTTGGGTAGCTAGCTGTCTAACTAGTTATTTCAGATATTTGAGTCAGCTGGCTAGCCAGATGGCTAGCTGGATAAGTCAGCTAGTTAATTCACATGTCAAGCCAACTGACTACCTAGTTATCTCGCTAGTTAAGCCAGCTGGCTAGCTGGTTAAGTCAGCTCATTAAGTTCGCTGGTTAGTCACCTGGCTAGGTAAGTAGCTAGCTATTTAAGTCACCGAGTTATGTTGGCTGTCTAACTGGCTGTATAGCTAGGTGCCTAAGTTGTTAAGCCAGCTGGCTAGCCGATGGTTACCTAGTTAAGTCAGTTGGTTACCCAGCTGGCTAGTTAGGTGGCTGGCAAGTTAAGACGGCTGGTAAGCTGACTGGTCAGGTAGGTGGCCAGCTAATGAAGCCAACTGGCTAGCCAGCTGACAAGCAGGGTGACTGACTAGTTAAGCTGGCTTTCTATACCACTGTCCATCCAGACGGCTGGCTATTTAAGCCAGCTAGCTACTCAGCTAGCCAGCTCACTAGCCAGGTAGATGGCTGCCTAGCTAGCTAGACAGCCGGGTAGCTAGCTAGTTAAGCAAGTTGGCTGGCCATCTAGCCAACCAGGTAGCAAGCTAATTAAGTCAGATGGCCAGCCAGCTAGCTAGATGATTATGTCAGCTATTTAAGTCAGCTGGCTAGCAACATTGCTAGGCAGGTAGCTAGCTAATTAAGTCAGATGGTTACCTGGATGCATATCTAGTTAAGTCAGGCAGTTAAGTGAACTGGCTAGCCAGCTGGCTAGCTATATGTCTAGCTATTTAAGACAGCTGGCTTGCAGGGGGCTACCTAGTTAAGTCTGCTACTTAATTCAGCTGTTTAGTCAGCTGCCTAGATAGGTGGCTGGCAAGTTAAACCAGCTTGTTAGTAGGCTGGTCAGTTAGGTGGCCAGATAGTTAAGCCAGCTGGCTAGCCAGCTGATCAGGATGGTGGCTGGCTAGTTAAGCCGGCTGGCATTCTCACTCTCCATACAGACGGCTGGTTTTTTATCCCAGCTTGCTAGCCAGGTGGCCAGTTTGCTAGCTACCCAACCAGCCAGGTAGGTCGCTAGTTAAGCCAGCTGGCTAGCAATATAGCCAACCAGGTAGCTAGATAATTGAGTCAGCTGGCTAGCCAGCTAGATAGCCAACAAGCTAGTCAGTTAGATACATCAGCTAGCTAGCCAGCGAGCTAGTTGTCAGCTAGCAAGTCAGCTAACTATCCAGCTACCCAGTTAAATCAGCTAGCTAGTCAGGTTGCTAGTCAGCTAGCTAGTTAAATCAGCTGGCAAGACAGCTAGCTAGTCAGTTAGTTAGTTAACTCAGTTAGCCAGTAGGCAGATAGCTGGATAGTTAGGTCAGCAAGCTAGAGAGCTAGTTAGCTTGTTTGCTAGCTAGTTATGTCTGCTAGATAGCCAGCTATCTTGTCAGCTAGCTAGTCAAGTCAGCTAGCAAATCAGCTAGTTACTTAGTTAACTAGTCGGCTAGCAACTCAGCTATCTGGTCAGTTATCTAGTGGGCTAGTCCGCTCTCCATCAGGTCAGCTAACTAGTCAGCTCACTCTCCTGCCAACTGGTCAGCAAACTAGTCAGCTTGCTCACCAGCCAACAGGTCAACAAACTTATCGGCTCACTCGCAAGCCAGCAGGACAGTTAACTAGTCGCCTTGCTCACCAGACGACTAGTTAAGTCAGCTCACCATTGGGCTCACTCACCAACTGAATAGTTAAGGCAGCTCAATCATCGGCTCACTCGCCGGCCAATTATTTAAATCAGCTTACCGGTCGGCTCACTCACCGGCCAACTTGTTATTTCTTCTGGACAATCGGCTCAGTTGCCAGTCAACCAAATTCGACTGACCAGTTTGCTCACTCACTGGCCGACTAGTTTAGTCAGCTGACCAGTTAGCTCACTCGCAGGCTGACTAGATAAGTCAACTCACATTTCGGCTCACTCGCTTGCCAACTTGTTAAGTAGCTAACAGCTCTCCCGACTAGCCAATCAACAAGATAAGTCAGCTAAACAATCGGCAAACTAGTGGACCGACTTGCAAGTTGACAAGTTAGCTCAGCTAACTAATCGGCTGTCTAATTAGTTCAGCTAACTAGTGGGCCAACTAGTCGGCAGCCTAGTTTGGTCAGCAAACAAGCAGGCAACAAGTTAACCTTGTTAACTAGTAGGCCAACTCATTAGTCAGCTAGTTAAGCCAGCTAACTAGTCGGCCAACTAATCGTCTGACTTGTTAAGCCCACTAACAAGTAGGCCAAGAAGTCAGCCAATGTGTTAAAAAAGCTAAGTAGTCCGCCTACTCAGCCAAAAATTTAAGTCTCCTAGCTAATTCATCACCAACTAGTAAGACAACTCGTTAACTCGTTTACTGTGGAGTGCCAGCCCCTGCATGTTTTGACGAGTCCCTTGGAATACGTGGTGGCGTCAGCAAAATTGTAGGGACAGATATTTAAAGAAAGAAAGATGGAAGGATAGATATAAAGAGGAAGAAAGAGAAAGAAAGTGGACAACTGTTCAGTTAAATGAGCAGAAGCCATTTATTGAAAGTTACAGCAGGTATTTTTCCCCAAATTTTAGAAAGACAGTCTCACAAATCTTTCCACGTGAATGCGAAGCCAGGTGCAGGAGGAGCATTCCCCACCCAACAGATGTTTTCTCAGGTATGTGGAAGGACAAACCCCAAGATTGTCTTATTATTCCCTTTGCTAGTTAATGCTCTTCAAAAGCGGTGCAACAATCCCTATGAGCTTAATGATGTTCTGATAATCAATAACTTCTAAAACTCACTCAGTACCCATGATGACTAACTTAAACTTTTTTACCTTTCTATTCTATGCTAATACTACTTACACAATGCTATGGAAGTTCTTAGTTATACCTTAAAGCAATTCCTAAAGAATGTGGCCTGGTCCAAAGATCACACTGGGCTCTATAGGATGTGGCCTAGTCCAAGGTTCACGGTGGGCCACTTTTTGGAACTATAGACTACAATCTCTTAACAAAATGGCTATTCTAAAGTCCTATATATCTATCCTAATTTCGCTGAAAGTTTCTAATTTCTGATGCTAATATATAAAGCTGATCATCAGCAACAAAGCTTCTAAAAATAAAACCCAAATATGAACAGCAAATGTA
>NW_006990528.1:0-774 GCF_000164805.1 Carlito syrichta | reverse complement strand
CCCCTGGCTGTGGTAGCACTCACTCTCTTTCCATATTGCTTTGTTCCTTGTAGCTTCCTCTCAGGCATGCTGTTAGATTTTCAAATGATCCCTTTTATACTCTGCTCTTTAATTCAATTTTTTAGCTCTGAGACCTTTAACGAATCAATGTCTCAGTTCATTTTCTTCCTCTGTTAATTATATACTTTTTGAGTTCCAATAATTAGTCATAGGAGCTCTGTAACTATTTTATTCTCCATACAGAGAATGTAACCCTATTCCATGAAAAGTATAGTTAAAAAATGACTGTAATCCTCCGATGCTTGCCTATTATGGGAAAGAAAAATTTGTAAAATTATTCACTGTAGTTCCTGTCAACAGGACTTGTTTATTTAGGAAGTGAATTTACTAGAGGCAGAACCTGTAAATGGACTAGTGAGAGATTTAGATACCCCTCACTGCCTCTTTTGTGATGTTTTGCTCCTCACTCAACATCTATAGTTTCTAAAATTCTGTCCTCAATTCTTCAAGGGAGGAAGACTGTGGGTTTTCTGTTAAGGCACAGTCCTGCTTCTTCTAGACTAAAATCTGTCAAAATCAGAAGCGGTACAATTTCTTCCAAGTATAAATTCCCCTGAAGTGTCTTTTTGCTTTTGATTGTTCTCCAGTATTTTCAGCTGGCCATTATCTGAGAAGGGTTAAGATGAGTAGGAACTACTTGGTCATACTGAAACCAGAAGACTCTAAGATTTCTTCATTGCTAGGTCACCTGGTTTTTCATGTTCCCATCAGTTT
>NW_006990527.1:0-485 GCF_000164805.1 Carlito syrichta | reverse complement strand
TATTTGATTTTACCAATCATTTAAACAATTCACACAGTAAGCACAAAAAATGAATAAAGAATTGAGTGAAGTTTAAATCAGGACACTAAAACAGAAAAAAAAAACCTGACAAAACATCTGAACAGGAAAACGCACACACACGTAAAGAAACCAACAACAGTAATGCTCAGAACCCTAGTGCAGGAGAAGAGGATAAAGAATAGGATAAGGACATTTTAATTCTAGCCCTAGATAAGAAGAGAAGCAAAACAAAGAATACCTAAAAATCTCTATTTGAAATTTTGATTCTTTTGGGGAAAAAAAATAAACATATCTCTGGATAGATATGAGGCTGATTAAATCCCAGAAGTTCTCTTTGACTCTTGACAACCTTTTTTTTTTTTTTTTTTTTTGAGTTGGAGTCTCACTCTGTCACCCAGACTTGAATGCAGTGGCCGCTCCCGGCCACCGCAGCCTCGACCTGCTGGGCTCCGGTGATCCTCCTC
>NW_006990526.1:0-752 GCF_000164805.1 Carlito syrichta | reverse complement strand
TTGAGAAACAGACAGGAAATTACAGCAAGTTTCATTTGTTGATAAAAGGAGACAAAAGGTTAAAGAGAAGCTTTGTTTGCTAGGAATTTTATGAGTTCCCTTCCATAGGCCTGATCTGTTTAAACTTCTTTCATTACCCCACAGTGATATTTTCTTCCTGCTGACAGAGAGAAAGGCTCTTATCTCCATGGGTAGGGCCACAACAGGTTATTGCATCCTCCTTATCTGACCCACTGAGCAGCACAGCTCTTGGGCAAGAAAAGAGAGTCAGGACAATCATGGAGGAAAAATTGAAATGACTCATTGTCAGCCATGAAATACTGTCTGCCGCTGATAGGATATAGCTGGAATGGCCATCGCTGTGGTGGTCTGACCATTAAGTACCCTTCTATGAAAGGTGAAACCTCAAGTTGTCAGTTCACGGAGAAGAGAAGAGCAGTGGTTAGAAAAGATTGTGAAACCCTAAATCTGTTACCTGGAGTTAGAAAAGAGCCTGCAGCCCAGGTCATGCCATGGGTTGAGGAGTGTAAATCCCAGATGAATGCTTGGCTCTTCTCCCCTGAAACTGTCCAGGGACAGACATATCGAGTGATGTAGATTGTCTCCATAATGAAAGGTATTCACATGTCCTAGAAACTTAGTCTTCATTTCCTAGCACCAAACTAGCCATCAGCGGTGAACTGTAGAGGACTGGGTATTAGCATCACATTGTCAGAATTTTTCACATATTGCCTCCCCCTCCCCAATACTTA
>NW_006990525.1:0-833 GCF_000164805.1 Carlito syrichta | reverse complement strand
TATTTGTAGGCTAGAAAAAATATGCATTTGCTAGAAAAAATATAGAAATATAAAAACATCATCTTGAGGGGGAGGATGAGTGTGTGTGTGTGTGTGTGTGTGTGTGTGTGTGTGTGTGTGTGTGTTATGTATCTCTATAATTTATTTTTCCAGTAAACTCCTATTAGAAAATGGCTCCATTGAATGGTTAAATAATTACTTTGGTCATTGTCTCTGATTGGAGAGGTCAGTTTCCTTGCATTCCTCTCTCTCCAGAACAGACTTCCTCCTCTGACTTCCACTCCCCACTACTTAAAGCCTGGGAACCTGGAGGCAGCACTGCGTGGCACATTGAACATGACCTTGCAGTTTTCAGGGCCATGGTTTGGTCTTGTGGGATCTTGGGAAAGTCATAATCTCTTTTGCATCTTGACTTCCTCATCAGAAGTATGGCAAAGAGATTACTCTCCCCAGTGGGTAAGCCTGAGATTTCCCCAGGAAACCCCCAGCACATGAGATGTGGCCCTTAGTATCAGCTCACCCTTCCTTCTCAACCAACTCCCAATAGCATGGACCTTGCTGGTACCTGGAAGCCAGCATTCAGTGGGACCATCCAGATGACTTCTGACCTGTGCCTCATCATTGCAGAAGCTTAAATACATAAGCACATGATGTTGAGTGTGTATGCATATGTGCATGATTCAAGCTCAAAGACAAATACACACAGGAGCTCACTCATAGGTGGTGACAAAAAAATTTGATTTTAAGCCGGGCTCGGTGGCTCAGCCTGTAATCCTGCACCTTTGGGAGGCTGAGGTGAGTGGATTGCCAGAGCCTGCGGGTTCGAGACCCGA
>NW_006990524.1:0-768 GCF_000164805.1 Carlito syrichta | reverse complement strand
ACTCACTGGTGAAGGTGATGTTGAAGCCTCTCTTTCCTGTGGAGTGGTCAGTCTGGAACTCAAGTCGGGCCACATGACCACTACTTGTGATGGAGGAGGGGAGCTGGTTTCGTGAGAAGGTGCCCAGGACTGGGGCCTCGGCCGTGGCGCCATCCTTGATGACCAGGAAGTCAAACTGAGGCTCCACGTCAATGTCATTGAAGGCCAGGTGGATGCGGCTCTCAGGCCTGGCCAGGATGAGCCAGACGCAGTGGAGGTGGTTGCCATAGTCCTCTGGGTAGTTGGGAGACAGGACGACCCCAGACGGGCTGGTGAAGTTGAAGAAGCAGGAAACTGCAAGAGAAGAGCAATGAAGGTCAGTAAGCGTCCCCAAAACTCCACCCAGGTCACTTAGGGCTGGCAGGGGGAGCATCTTCTTCGTCTAAAGAGCAATAGAAAAAAAGGGTGGCACAAGGATTGGGCTGGATAAGCTGAGCTCTGAGCTGTAGGCAGGAGACATGCTGGGCTTCATGCTGGACTTAGTGCTGGGAAGGGACCCTTTGGCTGGTCTTCTCTTGGCCTGGGTAGCACGCTTATCCAGACAGTATCAGCATGCTTTGGGTCCCTTGGGTGGGGAAAACCAACATTCAAGTCTACATGTAGAGTCACAGTCTCTGACTTCTCTCAGCTTGGTTTGCAGCAGTAGGAAAGGACCTTCACTTAACGACACAGTGGTGGTAATTCCCCAGGCAGTACCGGGGTGGAGACAGTCTGGGTCCATTTGTTTCC
>NW_006990523.1:0-745 GCF_000164805.1 Carlito syrichta | reverse complement strand
GGAGCCCACCGTGGACCTCGCCGCCCAGAGTTAGGAGAGTAAGGCGCCCACTGTGGACCTTGCCGCCTGGGATCGGAGGGTGGGGAGCCGCATGGAACTCACCGCCCGGGTTCAGAGGGAGCGGGCCAGCGATGGTCTCGCCACCCGAGTTAGGAGATTTGGGAGCCCACTGTGGACCTTGCTGCCTGGGTTTGGAGGATGCAGGGCCCGCGAATCTCGCCATCTTGGTTCGGAACACACAGTGGACCTCGCCAACTGAGTTGGGGGGGGTGGGTGCACGGTCCGCGGTGGACCTTGTCGCTCGAGTTCGAATGGTTCGGTCCGGATCCATTGGATGGCCGCAGCGCCCTGCCCAAGTGAGCGGGCAAGCGGGAAGTTTCGCGTTTCTGCTGGGCTGGGGGGCGCCCAGAGAGGGAAGTGAGTGCTGGTGCTCGTAGGTTTCAATACTGAGTTTTAAGATGGCCCCGGGGGCTATTGGTGGTCATCCAGGCTGAACACCAGGGACACCCGGGGGTTGGCAGCCAGAGCATAGTTCTGAGAGTCCTCCCAGGCCATCCGAAAGTAAAGTGGTTTCTGCGCAAAGAAAAGGTGGAAAATTGCGTAGTTTTGGGACCTCTTTTTCATTTGCAACTCAAGTTTGAACGCTAATGAGGTCAGTTAACTAATTAAGCTTAGAGGTGCAGAGAGGTAATTTCCCCGTTGGGGGCCAGTGTCTGATGTCGACTTGGACTTTGACCCAGAACTG
>NW_006990522.1:0-939 GCF_000164805.1 Carlito syrichta | reverse complement strand
TAATGAGAGTCCTATTATACAGGAAAATGCACCAGCCCCCTTACAAAGGGTGAAAAAAGAATCGGGGTTATAGCAGTCCTCAGTCCCTAAAATGAACAGGCCCATCTGCTGTGGGCTAAAACAAGAATCAGGGTTTAGAAGGGGGAACATAGGTAAATAGCAGTCCTCATATGCAGAAATCTACATGTTCTTTAGCTAAAGTAGAACTAAGAATCCTGTTTTACACGGTTTCTCTGTCACAATATCTACATGACATCTTGCGAATGGTAAACAAGAATCAGGGATTCCAAAGAGGATTCTGGGGAGAGGGATTCCTCATATACAGGACATTACATTGCCCCTCGGTAAAAAAGAATAAGGAATCTGTGATACATTGGTCCACAATCCGAAAAATTCTCAGGGTGTCTTGCTGCCGTATAAACAAGAATCAAGGCTCTGAGCTCGTCTCATGTTTCAGAGATATTTGGCTTGTGGGTATTATGATTCGATCATTTCAGGACTCCAGCAACATTCTGGTCCTCTTGACAGTTGTAATCGGGTATCTGATAGTACAAATCTCCTAAGTTCCTCGGGAAAATTAAGATCAGATTCCCGCAAAAATGTATCATATTGCTGTATTTGGATGTAACCTTGGTCTTAAGATAAACTTGGTAATCCTTAAAATTCCGTTTGTACTTTATTTGTAGAGGGGCCGAGGTTTTTGCAGTTGCTAAATATTTAGTACTATTTATTAAAATGTAACCAGGATCCATGGATTTCACATTCCTAGGAAACATCTTGGCATCTGCATTTTTGTACACAGTGTTTTGGAATCCACATGGACAAAGATAGTCAGCCATCTTGGTGAGAACGCAAAGGGAATCCGGTTCTTGGAGTTCTCAATCACCTAAATCTACAAAGTCTCTTGATAAAGTTTAATCAGCACTCTGGGCTTCTATG
>NW_006990521.1:0-605 GCF_000164805.1 Carlito syrichta | reverse complement strand
CCCCCACCCAGGCGAACCTTTCCTGGGAGCCGAGGATGCCCATCATGATGCAGGGGGGAGGCCTGTTTTTGGTGCCAGAGACCCCCTCAGCTGGGATGGGGCAAGGTGGCATGATAGTGGTCCCCAGGATTCTTGACCTGCAGGGCTCGGGTGGTCCTGCTGACTCGGACCCCAAGCAGCCGGCTCTCTGGGGGGCTCTACACCAGACTCGATTTTGGGAAATTCTTGCCGAGACAAAGTCTGGCCATGTCGCCTGGGCTGGTTTCTGACCCCTTCTCAGGCAGCCTCCTGCCTCAGTTTCCAAGGTCACAGGGCCTACGGACGTGAGTCATGGTGCCCAGTCTGCACTCACGTGTTCTGTCATCAGGTGAAACAAAAAGGAACGCCCCAGGATGGAGGCCACTGCATCTCATGTAACCATGGGTGCCATCACATGTGACTCCAGTGTTTGCGTTCCAGGGAGTGACGAGGTCTTGATACATGACCCAGGCTGCTCTTGAACTCCCAGCTTCCAGCGGTCCCCCATCATGGCCTCCCAAAATCACAGCCTGATTGTCGATTCACTGTCTTTTGGGAACTAAGCACAAGACTAGCCCTCCTTCCCA
>NW_006990520.1:0-13874 GCF_000164805.1 Carlito syrichta | reverse complement strand
TCCTCACCACCTCACCTCAACCAGAAGCTTCCTGGCCACCTTCAAAGTCATTCACTTGCGTCCTTTCCTTAGAGCAAGAGTTGGGAAGGGTGTGATCATCCATTCCTTCGGGGAGCCCCGGACCACTGCCCCCCCCATGCTTAGCAGTTCACTGGGCCTGAGGATCCTCCCAACATCCTATTTGTGTAGGTGCATTTGGGGTGGACTGGAGAGTTTCTGGTAAAGGGGTGCTTGCAACTCCAGCAAACATCCCTGTTGTGGGCAAAAACCTGTGTAGTTCCAAAGTGCTTCAAACTGTAATCACAGAAATAGCCTCAGCATGCAGAGACAAATGCAGTACACTTGCTGCCCTTCTTTTACATTTAAAAAAAATTACTGTATATATGTATGGGGTGCAGCATGGTGGTTGCATACACCTGTACGTTGTGGAATTGATTAAATCTAACTAATAATAGGTCCATCCCTTCACATACTTAAATTAGTTTTCTGTTAAAAGCATCTAAAATCCCTTTTCCCAGCAACTCTCAAACTTGCTGGACATCGTTAACTATCATGGCCAGCCTCCATTATAGATCTCCAGATCCCATTCCTGTTATCCACAGAGCTTTGCACAACTCGCCTGCATTCCTCCATACCTTCCTGCCTCAGCACCTGGCAACTACATTCTCCTCTGCCCGTCTGAGTTAGACGTTTTTGGTTCCATATATAAGAGAGATCATGTTGTATTTTTCTCTCTGTACTTGTCTTATTTCACCCAGCATAACATCCTTCACGTTTACCCAGGTCGTTACCGACAGGATTTCCCTTCTTTTTACGGCTGAACCAGTATTGCGTTGCGTATATACATACCACTTTTTCTTTGTTAATTCCTCCATTGAACTTATTTGACATTTGAGGGATCTGAGCGTCAGAGTAAGGAGGTGACTAACCCAAGGTCCCACAGCTGACAGGCATTGCATTCTGTTGATATTAAGGACCTCGGAACATCCTGTATCGATGTCAGGATGAGAAATACAGTCTTCTGCTTTCTTCACCAGAGGTTCATCGACACGAGTATGTTGGCATCCCTCCTTGGGACAACAAAAGCTTCCAGAGAAGGGATATGGATCAAGTTTACAGATGAGCCACGGGAGAACCTCAGGTTTACACTTTAATGAACAAAACCTAAGGATCGGAGAAGTGGGAGGAAGCAGGAAGGATGCTTCAGATCGCCCTGAAGAAGTAGAAATAATTGAAAACACATCCTGGTGTTTTCCTTGATGAAGACCCTGTTGTGGTTTTTGGGAGAACGGGGTTAGTAGCTTGAGACACTAGAGGGGAAAAGCATTTATTGTATTTGGAGATCTATGTTGAACAGTCTCATGACTTGCCTAGCAGATTTTACCACCATGAAGATTTAAACCTCATTCAGAAAGTTGTCCAAGCTATGGGTCATGATGTCAGGGCTCATTTAAAGACGAGTTGCATTATCTGACTGACATTTTTAGCATAATTCTTGAATCCATACACCTTGATATTTAGTCAGTATCTGTTTTTTTATTTTATTTTTTTGAGAAAAGTTTACAGGTGGACTTTGTTAACCCTAATGAGTGAAACAACAGGGGAAGATAATCTATGAAGAAGACTCAAACAGCCAGAGAGAGGATAGTTGTACTGGGAATTTACTTTTTTTTTTTTTGAGATGTGGTCTCACTCTGTCACCCAGGTTGGAGTGCAGTGGCACGCTCATGGCCACCCCAGCAACGACTTGCTGGGCTCAGGCAATCCTTCTGCCTCAGCCTTTCAAGCAGCTGGAACTACAGTTGCGAGCTACCACGCCCGGCTAATTTTTGATTTTGATTGCAGTGAGGAGGTCTCGCCAAGTTGCCCTGGCTGGTCTCGGATCCATGGGCTCAGGCAGTCCACTTGCCTCGGCCTCCCAAAGTGCTGGTGTTACAGGCTGAACCACCAAGCCCGGCCAGAGTGTACTTTTGTTGTGATGTGAAGGCCTGCTTGCAGAGGCTAAACTCTCGGTCGGAAACATCAGGTGGATACATACACAGCGGAGCAGGGACATAGGCATATGGAGATGTTCCTTTCCGCAAGTTAGTAGATGACTCTAGCTTGCCACATGCGGGACAATAATAACAAAATGCTCTGTGTTTGATGAAAAGCTTGAAGTCCGGCAAACCTAGGAGACATCAAAAGCGACTGAAATACACATGGCCGCCACTGAGCTCCAAAATCAAGGTGGGATATAGTCTTTAAAGTCAAAAGCACCATCACATTTCCCAATATTTTTGCCATCATTACCTTAGTTTATCCTTGGAGGATTGCTTATTGTTGGGTAAGCAATTTTCCATACAGGTGTGGAAAACGGGGCCTACTGGCCTAAGTCAGGAGTTGCTCCTCCAAAACAGTTCTTTCCTGCTAACTGATATTAACAGAAGGGACACAGAAGTGAGCCAAGTCGTTTTGGTTTAGCTTTGGACTGTACCGACTGCACGGTCAGATGTATATGCTCACGATGTCTTTTGGGATTTAGTTCCTTCCGTTTCTGGCTCTGATCCCTTTGTGTTGCTTCTCCTGACAGCTTTGGGGAGAAGGCCCTGGGTCGCTTTGCTTCACGAGCAGAGTGGATGAAGAAGAGTGACTTGAAATCCCTTCTCAGTGTGCTTCCTCGGGACAGAAGGCGGGTGAAATTAGTGGACATGAACTTCTCCCGTCCTTGGGAGAAATTCTCAGCTGTCTCTGCTCTTTGGGCAAGGCCATCAAAGCTAAGTCCCTCACACTAGTCGCTCCTGGGGCTGTCGAGGGCATTGTTAGGTGGGAGTGGGGAAAGGCCAGGCAGGGTTTTCTTGCTCCACATTCCCCGTCCATGCTCCAGAGGGCATAAGTCACTGTTCCCATCTGGGAGGGTGTCAACAGCATCGTGAAGATGAACGGTGCAAAGTATTAGTTACGCTTGGACTTTTCTGCTGGGCGTTATATCTGCATTCAGGGCTAGGCAAAGCCCGTGCCCGGCTAAACCCAGGGTTCGCGAATCAGATTGGAGACATGAAACAAGTAGAACTGGAAGAAATCTGAAACGATTCCAAGTGTCCAACACTTGAGAAACCAGATGATAAAACCGTTTCCCCCCTGCCATCAATTATGGGGACACAGCCCCTTTGCCAAGTATTGGGGTTCAGGAAGTGAAACGGCGACCTTTCCGTGTAAAGTTGACTTATTTTTAACCCACATGATAGAAGGAGCAAGACAGCAGCTCCAAACCAAGAATCGGCCCGGCACAAAAACATTAGTAGTGCTGAGACTGAGAAACCCTGAGTTCATAGTATTGTATAAATGTGGATTTTCCGGTTTGGGTGAAATAAGATATTAACCTGGGGAAGGCTGTGGGAACGGTGCATAGAAACTCCTATTACTACAATTACTCTATAATTGTAGCCCTGACAGGGTGAGGGGTGGCTTGAGGTTTCAGTCAACATAGAATGCCTTAGCTGGGCATGGTGGCTCACGCCTGTAATCCCCGCATTTTGGGAGGCGGAGGTGAGAGGATTGCCTGAGCTCTGGGGTTCGAAACCAGCCTGGGCAACATGGGAGGACCTCATCTCTAGAATAAATCAAAAAATTGGCTGGACGTGGTGGCGCATGCCTGTGGTTCCAGCTACTTGGAAGACTGAAGCGGAAGGATCACCTGAGTCCAGCAGGTCGAGGCTGCGGTGGCGGTGAGTGTGACACTGCACTCCAGCCTGGGCGACGGAGTGAGACTCCAACTCAAGCAAAACAAAAAACCCAAACCTAAATGCCTCTGTGTGTTTTCTCCTGCAGGTTGGGAGGGGACATCTGGAAAGATTTCCTGGAGGAAGCAGAGTCCTGAGGCGTAAGGAGACAACTAGTCCACGGAGAGCCCAGACATCGCTCCCCGTCGGGTGAGGGACGAATCCTCGGACACAGACAGCTTGGCTTCCCTCGCAGCCTGAAGAAGCTTGGTGGTAGCTGGGGGGCGAGCTCCCAGGCCAAACAAATTAAAATACTGGACGAGATGGCATGTTGCCTTAGATCCAGCTACTCGGAAGGCTGAGGCGGCAAGATTGCCTGAGCCCAGGAGATCGAGGCTGTGGTGAGTAGTGTGTGTCCCTGCACTCCAGCCTGGACGACAGAGTGAGACTCTGACTCAAAAAGAAAAAAAGGATATAGCGTTGCAGGATGCTGCGGAAAACTGGATGGGTTCTTGCGATCCCTCCCGCTCCCCCCGCCCCCATTACAGGCCAAAGGTGCGGAAACCTTGTTGACAGTTCAGGTACGTTGACAAAACCCTTCCCAGGGTCGAAGTGAACTATTTGTAGAACTGTGTGTGTTGGTGTAAATAACCATGGAGAGGATTCGGTTTCCTGCCTCCCTCCAGATCCTTGTGAGGCTACTGCAATCTAAGCTGGACAAGAGAACTTCTTTTCGCAGACTTGAACGTGAAATCCCATAAAGGAAGGTCGGCCACATGCTGCTTTTCGGAGCGCAGCAGACTGAATGACACAGTCGTTTCTACTTGTGTTTCCGTTGCTGGGCTAGTGTACATATAATACATAGTGATTGCTCAAAGGAACGTTTATTTTCCCGAAATCTATTGAATTGAATGAACTATCTCAGCAGATGAGAAAGTGGGGCAGGGTATTTCCCACACAACCAAGAATGGATTTATTTTACAGTTGTACGGCTCGGCAAATAAAAACACAAGATGCAAAGTTTAATTTGAAATACAGAGAAACAACAAAGATATCTTTGACACACTTCCCACGCAACCTTTGAGACATAGTTATAAAAGCATTATTTGGTGATCTGCGTCGCCGTGCTCCGACATGCATCCTGTGGCCGATCATCCTATATTTCAGGTGTTTCAAGGTAGAGGGTGAAAGAAGGGAAGTGCTCTCCTGTTCGGCTCCGACTTAGGTGGCCTCGTGTGGTACTGGAAGGAGGCTGGAAACCGGTTCCCCACCGGGGTATGTACACAGATCCACAGATCCACCAATGGTTAACCCTGGCGTAGGGGCGGGGCTTCTTTGTGTGCCCAGAAATATTGCCAAGGTTTCCTCGGCTGTAGGTGTTTCCGCGGGGCGGGGCCGGGGAACTCCGGCCACGGGAGTCCTCCGTAGTATCGCGAGAGCGGACCCTTTTCCAGCCTCAACACTGACTCTCATCTAGCTCAAGGTCCTGGAGTAGAGGCCTGGCCTTCAATCCAGGCACCGGTATGTCCCGGGTCGTCAGCTCAGTGGCCTCTGGGAGGCTCTGTTTATGTGGCTGGGGAGAGACCGCAGTCAGTTTAGAGCGCTATCTGGAGGCGGCGGACATTACAAAACGGGCCATCGTATGCCCTTAGTCCATTCCCGTATACCCAAAGAAAATAGCAGGAAACTGTTTCAGCACAAAATGACGACACCATTTTTGGTCAGGAGGTGACTTTAGCAGGCTTTGGTAAATGAACAATCGAGCGACTTGGTAATTCAGAATATGGCCCACATTTTAACTTGGGCAATGGTGACTTTTTATTTTTTTTTAAAAGCAAATTGGCTCTTGATAACCCCTATCTGGAGCCTCCAGCAGCAAGCAAATAAGACTGCATCTGTATCCACGGAAGGCCCTCCTGAGAACTTCCCCAGGGAGGCCTCGTGCCCCTACAGGAGAGGGAGGAAGCTGAAAATCGATCCTCACACGTGTGGGAAGAATTCACCCCTGAGCTCCTTCCTGCTGGCCTCTCCTCGTTCTTGTTATCCCCTCACCTTCCTCATAAGAAGAAAGACAGGCGGAATGGGTGGCAGGAGAGTGGGCATGGTAAATTTGGGGGTTGGGGTGATCAATGGGGAGAAGTACTAATGTCCTTCTTGTGGACTCCCCAAGCCCTAACAAACCCTGCTCCCTGAGTGACCAGGTCCTTGTCTAGAGCAGCAGCACTGGCGGTTAGGGAAGCCTCAAAAGGTGTATTTACGCACCTATTCCCCAGGCTCTCTGAGAGGATCAGAGTGTGGCCAGGGCAACACCAATTTCAGCCAGTGGGAAGTAAAGCCCCAATGTTTCTGCCTTTTGATTCAGTCAAGGAAGGGAAGTGGGGGACAGCGAGGGCATATTCAGTAGCAGAAAGGATCTGACCTGAAAAAACGAACCAGCCTGTAGTAGCCATACGCAGTTTCATCGCAGCAGCGGATGAGCCTGTTGGGCTCTGGCAGAAAAAAGAGTGGTGATAAATTCCTCAGCAGGTGTGTATTGAGCCTCCTTTACAGGGGCCAGTGTATCATTGAGCGTTCAGTGTGTGTTCAGCCATCTGTTCCTCAAAATAGCCCTATGAAATGTTACTATTTTCATAATACGCTTGAGCTAACCCAGGCACTGGGAATGTGAAGTAATCTGCCCAAGCCTCACACGCAGACATGTGGAACTTCAGTTTCTGTGGTTTTTCTTCATAATTCCCAGGATCTGAAGTGAGGGCCTCTTTTATGTGCATGATCATTTGCTTGGAAAGGTATATTTTTATAATACAAGAAGGTGAGAGAGTAGAGTCAAAAGGTTATCAGTACAGACTCAGGATCAAGAACATTTGTCTTTCTCCAGTTCTTCCTTGTAGATGAAATGGCTACAATAATCGTGCTTACCGAATAGAGTTTTATGAAGATCCAATTGTATCATTCGTGTAAAGACTTAGAACACTGTCCATCGTTATGGTTCATCATAGTGTCTCTCTACAAGGTTTCATTATAATTCATAGTACTGTTATTGATAGGAGTAGCAGTATATGTCGTAGTAGTATAAATGGTGTTCTTTGAAATAGCCTTAACTGGTGGAATGAAAGCTTGATCACCCCATGTCAGGACCTAGTTTTATGTATTTATTTTATTATTTCCTGAAACCCCCCGGTTTTAGTCATGTTGCTCTTAGCCACTCTGCATATGAATATTTGGGGGGCATCTTTAGGCACCCACAGAAATGGTATAATTCCTTTCAAAAACGGCGCTGAAGATGGTGGTGTTGACAAAGGGGAAAAACAGGATAAAGCAACATCATAGTATGATATCAAGCATAGGATCCAGTATTGGAAGCTATTTCAACATTCAGGATACTAACACTTCTTGAAGCATCTGAAAAAAAAAAAACAAAACCCAACGACAACACATCTTGCAAGGGGTCCCATATAGCCTTCGAGCTGGCCAGGCTGGCTCTCCTTTATTTGACAGTACGAGTTTATTTACTTCTGATCAAGAGATCAGGAAGTTACTTCTAGAAAAGCTGAGAGAGAGTGGATAAGAAGGAGTCAGAGGAAGTGTGGAAGTTTGCCCAGGTCCACAGCAGGGCCCTGCACAGCAAACACCTAACTGGTGTAGAGGACCTGCAACCAGGAGCACCGGGGTGGAGCACAGTAGAGGAAGCATGTGCCACCGTCGAGTCCAGAGCCCTTGCCGAGTAAACATTCTCGGATGCACTAAGCACTGGCAGGGGTCTACATTTGCCCTCTGATGAAGCGGTTCGTTGATAAAAATCTGGAGCCCTTGGAGATTCTCGAGAGGCGCTTTAGGTTTCTCGAGGAGTGCATCTGAGCATCCTAAGTGCTGGGCAAACTCAGCCCCAAATTCCTCACCCAGAGCTCCCGACAGCATGGCGGTTTCTTGTTTCAGCATCGTTGCAAATACTCAATGCGGGCCTCTTCCTAGCAAATCATTTCGGCTTAATTATTAGCCCATGCTGGATTACTGGCTGTTGGATACAAAGGGTTGGTTTAAACGGCATCTGCAAACTTTTCTCTAAAGGGATCGTGTCATGTCTCTCCTCTCCCCTCTCCTCTGCCCAACTCAGCCTTGCTAAATACAGAAACGCCCCTTCACCTGGGCAGGCACTCTCACAAGGTGGGTGTAGCCAGTTGCGCTGCAACTTGGAGCCCCTATTCTGCACACATGCCCCCCCTGCACTCCACCTGCACCCTTCTTGTAAGCACTGTCTGTCATTTGTGGCGGCTTCTTTGCACATGCACAAAACAGCAGGCCCCATGCACTGCGACTGATATAAAGAAAGCCAGCAGTGGGCTTCTAAGGGGTACTACTTTTGCTTTGAACCCGAGGCAGGCATGCTGTTACCTGGACCAGGCCCCATGAGACGATCAGACGCAGCTGCCGGCTACACATCTTGTGTCGACCATGGATCACTGCAGGGCACAGCTCACAGTCTGCCAGGGTGCACAGTTCCTTGTCAGCACACAGAGCACAACGTTTCAGTCCAGGTGAAGCCGCGATGGCACCATTTTTGCACCTTGGGAGTCGAGGACCGGGAGGAACTTCGTGGTCAGTGCAGGGAGAGTGAAAGGTGCTCCAGTGAATTTCATACGACGGCCTTTTCTTGGGACAGCCAAGTGTCCTTGTCTCTGCTGCTCTGCTTTTGGCCTCTGGTGTCCTCCAGCCCCTGCACCCAGGCCTCCAGTGCTCTGACCTCTCTCATTGCCCTTCCTCCTTCCACATGCGATTTATCCTGTGATCTCGGTGATGGTATCAGGGAAAAGAAGGGAGGCAAAATACTGTCTAAATGGAAGCAAAAATCAGCAGCACGTATAAGACCAGTTGAAGCAGCAGTGTAAGACCACGATGGCCTGGGAGCAAACAAAGACGATCTTGATGATGGCAGAGGCCAGGAGCTCAGAAAGCCTGCGGGCAGTCAGCAGACCCTCTTCCTCACCACTTTCTTCTCATTGCAGCTACAGGAGCGGGAGAGCATTTTGTACCTGGACGTTCATAAGGTCTTCAGGTGGCACTCACTTTTCAGAGAGCTGAGCTGGGCCCGGGCCTCATTCTCTCTCCTGAGGCCCCTTCCTTTCCTGAACCAAAGGTCGCCTAGGGGTTCCGAGGCTGCTGGGATCTTCCTGCCCTTGGGTGCCAGCGTGGACGCAATGCCTCTTGGACACCAAGGCAAATATCATCTTGCAGTATTTAAATGAATCAACTGGGGAATCTTTTGGCCTGATAGTAGGTTTGTGTAGAGTTTGATTGGAACCAGGGCCGTGATCAGGGTGAAGAGAGTAATGCATGATCATGCAAGTGAAGGGTCAGATTCTGCTCTCTTTAATTTGTGCAGAATTTTTCATAATGTTGATTTTTCAGAATCATGCCAAAAGTAGTATTTATCTGGGATCCTGAGTTTTTTGGTGTCCCTTTAAATGTAGTGTGGAAGGAAAAGCATCCCTGAAGGAAGACTCTATCTGGATAGGGAACGGCGTACTGGGGAGAGTTTTGGGGGGGTTGGGTGTTTAAAAGTGAGCTTGAAATGAACACAGTATATTTGGTTCCATCCACAACTCGAAATGCAGTTAGTCCCCTGCAAATATGATCCTTTAAGTTGTGAACTTACAAGAATGGGAACGTGAGTTTACATGTCCACTCGTGTAAGTTAGTTCCTGTGTCTGGTGTACATTGTCATGCCTTTACCAGCAGTTTGTTCACGATTTTCGTGGGTTCGCGAAGGTGGATGAGGAGTCCAAAGAGGTCTTCAGTAACTTAGTGACACTCAGCGAGAAGCTGAGGCTAGATCTGCAAGAGGACAACTTCATTGAACTCCTTGCTGTGCAACACGAGGAGCTTAGTAGTGAAGACCTGATGGGATTGAAAGCCCAGAGAAAGAGGGCGAAGAGCCACAAGAGGAAGAAGTAGTCATGGAAGAACCAAAGAGATTCATGGTGCAGGAAATGGCCGGGGAATTTTCTTTATTTGAGGAGGCACTGTTAGTTTTTGTGGTACAGGCCCGGATGTAGAACTGCAGCAGCCTTTCAGAATGCAATCCAGGTCTACCGTGTCAGCTATGATGAGAAAAAAAGAGCTACTACCCAGCCATCACTGAATCTCTTCTCAAGAGGGTAGCTAGAATTGAAGCCAGCAAGGAACCCAAAGCTGTGCCATCAACATCAGGCGTGAGTGAAACTGCAGTTTACCCTCCGTCTCCTATTGCTGACGATCCTCGGCTCCGCCACCTCCCACCTCCTCTTCCTCTTCCAGTCAGTGACTCTTCTTCCTGTTCACTTGATGCCATCCCCTGGATGCCAGCTGCTGTACTATACTGCGCTACTGTACTTTTCAAGGTATTGTAAGGTATAACCAGAGTGTTTTCTGTGTGTGTTTGCTTTTGTGTATTATTTGTGTGAAAATTATTATAAACCTATTATAGTATGGGGCTATCTAGCCAAATGTGTTAGTTGGGTACCTAGGCTAGCTTTGCTGGACTTAGGAACAAATTTGACTTATTAGTGTGCTCTCAGAATGGAACTTGTTCATATGTAGGGAACGTACTCTACTGAACATTGTGGCTTTCTACTCACACAGAGGACGTTACAAGATGCACAAGTGTGAGTGAAACCTTAAGTTCACAACGAATGTTCTCAGCAGAAGGCTGAATCGACTCTTCATCGACAGTAAAGGGCTTCTTAGCTTTAACCACATGGTTAGCCACCAAAAATGATGCTTTCAGTGCAGATACATTTGATGAAATGATAGGCTTCAACAATTGCTTCTGTTCTTCGTGTTCATGTTTTATTGTTTGTTTTTGGAAAACCCCAAAGGCTTATTTTTCAATGCAGGGTACTTGGCCTCCATGTGGTGAAGCAGTTTTGATGGTTTTCATGACTTCTTTGCATAGCTGGTTGCCACATATATACAAAGTGGGCTTGGAGCATGCGAATCACCTGTTGCAGTTAACTCGTGATTTAAGTGGGACTCTTGGTATTTTCTTTTAAATGCAGCTTTCTTTTTGTTGGCAGTCTTAGAGCCTTCTGCTGTCTCATCATCGAATCTTTCCCCCTTTCAAAGAGGCTCGCCAGTGATGTTTGTGTTTTACTCATTTTGGCTAGGGTTCGCTTGTGGGCTTCCCAAAACTGTGAGTGAGACAAGTGTGCAGTGCAGGAAAGAGGTGCGGGCAGAGGTGGTAAATGAAATAATGGGTGGGCCAGGCATGTGCTGAAACACGTGTCAGATTCTGACTTAAAGCCTGCCACCAGATGCAGCTGTACAATTGAGGTACATAACTCACTTGCCACTCACCGACAGGGCTTTGATAGGAGTCTGCAAGCTATTCGTGTATTATGGTCTCTCTGCAGTCCGATCTCACTGCGAATGTTAATCTGTATTTGCAGCCATTCCCCAGTGCTGGCATCACCGCCTCAGCTCCACCTCAGATCAGCAGGCTTTAGATTCTCATGAGGAGCGCACAACCTAGATTCCTCACGTGCATAGTTCACAATAGGGTTCGCGCTTTTATGAGACTCTAATGGCACCGCTGTTGTGACAGGAGGTGGAGCTGAGGAGGTAATGTGGGCGATGAGGAACAGTTGTAAACACAGATGGAGGATCACTCGCTTGCCTGCTGCTCACCTTCTGCTGTGTAGCCTGGATCAGAACAGGCCACGGGCCAGGCTGTGGTCCGGAGGCTGAGGACCCCTGCATTTAGAGATACACACTGATATAGTCACTGATGAAATGATGTGATGTCTAGATATGCATCACAAGAATCCATGGGGAGATGCACAGTTGTTGGATAATTGATTATGGTCTTCATGAAACTAGGTTGCCTATGAGCAATTGTTGAAACCGTGTAATGGATATATGGGGTTCGTCTTATTCTCTCTGGTTTTTCCCTTTTGGTTTGTTTGTTTGAGGCAAGGTTTCACTCTGTTGCCTAGACAGGAGTGCAGTGGTATGATCATGGCTCACTTGTAACCTCAGACTCGTAGGCTCGAGCAGTCCTCTCACCTCTCCCTCTGAAGTGACTGCAACTACAGGAGAGTGTTGCCATTCCTGGATAAGTTTTTTTGGTATAAACCGTGTCTTGCTATGCTTTCCAGTCTGACCTCGAAGTCCTGGCTTCATGGATCCTCCCACCTCGACCTCCCAAAGTGAAGAGTTTATAGGCGAGAGTCACTATATGTCTCGGCCTTTACATTTAGCATTATTAAAAAATTGGAATCATTAGGGTTGCAAATTAGAAGGCTGACAAGGCCAGGTAGGTAACATAAATGAGAGAAGCTAGCAGATCGGGGACTGTGGCAAACTGGGAAAGAAGGTGTCTTTTCCAAAGAAGAAGACAATATTCAACTCCAACCCAGTGTTATTGGCTAGGAGAGTTGGGCCAGAGCTGCCAGATTTTTTTTCAGTTTTACAAGATTGGCCCCAAATCAAAATGTTTATTTTTAGGCCTTCAGTTCTTTAAATGTTGGAAACTATTTGAAATATGTTTTATGAAAAAGTATGCTGGCCATGTCAATCTGGTCTGCAGAGCAGATTCAGGCTGCAGCTGCCAATTTGTGAACTTTGCCTAAGAAGCCAATTGAAAGCATGTTTTCTGCTCCGTAACAGAAAAATGTGATTGAAAGCACTTCAAAAGCCAAGAATCCTAGAGTGCCATTGTGGTGACCTGCTATTTCTCGTTATAAACCTGCACCCATATGTGTTTTTCTCTGCCCTCCATCCATGCCTGATAATGTCTCTCCAAATTTATCTTTCAGTCTTTTTTTTTTTGCCTAGTTCTGATCTCAAATTCTGGGTGTGAGGACAAGACATCACCAGTGTCGTCCAAGACAGGAAGCCTCGCGGTAATGAATCAGCCACCACCTGATCTGTTCTTTCTTTCTGGTGTGTTTGGTAGCTCTTCTTAATGCTAATCAGGTGTTTGGGAGACTCTTCAGAAACACTGTCCTCCAGGGGCAAGAAAACAGGCCAGGAAGAGCAGGGCACCCTAGAGAAGGAAAGGGGAATTTTAGGAGACGAGTATCTCTTGTGATCAAAAAAGTTCAGCCCGGCTCATTTTTTGACCCTTTTGCTTCTGTTACGTTAAAATAAAAGTTAAATTTAATACTCGTTATTTTTAAAAAACATTGTGGGATGGTCCCAGTCCCATTAAAATCTCTGTCTGCAATAATCCTTGGCCCAGCTTCCTCTCCAAAGGGGACGGCCTGCCCCAGACGTGAATGAGCTCACCGACCGACGAGTCCCTGACATCATCCTTCTCACTCTTCGCATTTCCTCTCTGTCTGCCTTGCATTTGCACCCCTTTCTTCAGCGGGCCCAGTTGTGCCTTATTCATCCTCCTCCGTTGTCACTCTTCATCGCCTTCCTTCATAAGGCCTCCTTCCTCTCCCTTTCACCTCCTGCTGGAGCAGTCATGACCAAGCCTGTCCTATGCACTGATGCTTACTAGTCTTACGTTATCAGTATAGAACATTTTTTGTTTTTCGAGAGTTGAGTCTGGCTATGTTGCCCAGGCTTGTCTGAAACTCCTGGCCTCAAGTGACCCTCGTGTCTCAGCCTCCCAAGTCGTTGTGAATTAAGAGGATGTTTGTATTCCAAAATAGGAAATTCTGGAAAGGAAAAAGCATTCTTTCATTCATCCCAGCATTCTAGACCTGGAAAAGGTTTTCTTCGTGACCAAGTTCTACTTAGGACCCCCTAAAAAAGTTTATTCAACTAGTCCTGGGCTTTTGGATTTCTGAGTTTGTCTCTGCCTTGTCCATTTTTGGCAAGGATCGTGCTCAGTCAGTTCAGCCATCCACCATACCTCTTCACTCTCCATATCTGATCTGTTACTTCGTCCCCCAGGTGATATCTCATCACCCTGGCCCTGTCTTCAGCAAGAATTCCATTATGTCAGTTTAGCCCCAATCCCCCCTTGCCCCTCTTGGTAAGTTTCGATCTGCTAACTCCCACCCTCCTCCAAGACTATAAATTCCCTGTATAAACACTGTATTTCAGTTTATGTAAATCTCTCTCCCCTATCATAAGACTCCATTGTAGTGGTTTCTATACCTATCTTGAGAGTTCCTTTTTGAATCGTCTTTTTTTTTTTTTTTACCATCTTTAGCAAGTGTCCTTAATTTTTTTTTTTTTTTT
>NW_006990519.1:0-786 GCF_000164805.1 Carlito syrichta | reverse complement strand
TCTATGACCATAATCATGTTCCCCAGAATCAAAAGGGCATATTGGTACAAAATCCCTCGATTCGGTTGACTTCAAACTACAGAAAATTCTTGTGGGCAGGCAGGTCGGAATTGGGAGGTTGGGTTTTAAAGATTCCTCATTTTGGGTCTTGTGAAGGGGAACCAGGAATCTTGGATTCCAGTTCCCGAAGAACATTATGGGTGTCTTTCTCTTGATATCCAAACAACTGGAATTCTTGGTCACCAGTAACAGTCTCGACTTCCTGCAGAGTGAAGCGGGGAGCTGGGTAATGGGAGTCGTCATATACAGGAAACTACACGTCATATTGCTAAGGAAGTATAAGGAATCTTGGTTACATGAGTCCTCAATCCCAAAAACTACAGGCCGTCGTCCTCAGAGGTAGACACGAATCAGGTTTTTGAAGTAGAAATCTGGGTAATGGGAGTCCTCACATAAAGGAAACTTCACTACCTATTGCGAAGTAAGAATAAGGAATCTGTGTTACACGTGTCCTTAATCCCAGAAAAACCTCCAGGTCTTCTAGCTATGGGCGAAACACTAATCAGGGTGTTTTAACCATGATTCTGGGGAATTGCAGTACTTATATACAGGCAACTACATGACGTTTTGGAAAGAAAGAATAAGGAATCTAGTTTACACGAGTCCTCAATCCCCAAAATCTACAGGGCATCTTGGAAAGGGCTAAAAAAGAATCAGAATTTTGAAGCAGGATCTATGTAATGAGAGTCCTAATATACAGGAAAATACAGGGCTCCATGCACAGAA
>NW_006990518.1:0-673 GCF_000164805.1 Carlito syrichta | reverse complement strand
GGGGAGTGGGATCTCAGGGAACACATACCACAATAAGTGAACTTTTTTAATTTCAAGTAGCATATGACGCCTAGCACCCCATCCCCCCACTTTACTCAGATTTCAAAAAGAGCAAGGGACAGCAAAGCTTCCCATGCACCATCCTATTTCAAAATAAAACAAATCCAGAGCCTGAATTAAAGAAGAGTAGAGGACTAAGCAAACATCAGAAGTGAAGGCCTCTCTCATTGACACTGAATAACACAACTAAAGAAAAAAACAAACAAACAAGAGCTCTGTCACAACTGAGGAAAAGTCAAAGGAAGACCTCAGGCAATTCCAAATCTACGAAAGAAAAAACACCTGAGAAATCACACCTTGGTGCCTAAACCGACTGGCCCAGAATACAACAGGGATAAGGGAATGGTTGGAAAAAGTGAATAAGACTCAAGAAAGACAAGGTGCAACACTGAAAGAACTTGTAACAGAGATTCTGACAATAAAAAAATTCATCCAGGAAATAAATAACAAGATGACAAGCATGGAAAGCAGCATTAATCTAGCTGCAAAAAGAATCTCAGAAATTGAAGAACAGAACATAGAATTAATCTAATCTGTAAAAGACAGAAAGAAGACTCAAAAAGAAAGAATAAAGCTTACAAGAGATGAGCGATTATAAAAAGAGGCTGACTAT
>NW_006990517.1:0-1033 GCF_000164805.1 Carlito syrichta | reverse complement strand
CCATTTAAGCTATCAAAATTTAAAAAGATACAGAGGACCACTACATAAATGATAAAAGGTTCACTCCATCACAAGAAATATGTATCCTAAACATATATGCACCCAACATAGGCGCACCAACATTCATAAAGCAACTTCTAGGAAAACTAAAGAAAGACATTGACTCTAACACCATAATAACTGGGTACTTTAATACACCACTCACAACTTTCGACAGATCATCAGGACAAAAAATCAGCAAGGAGATCCGGAACCTCAATGAGACTCTGGACCAAATGGACTTAATTGATACCTATAGAACACTCCATCCAAAGACCACAGAATACACATTCTACTCATCACCACATGGAACATATTCTAAGATCGACCACATAATTGGACACAAATCAAGTATAAGCAAATTTAAAAGGACTGAAATTCTGCCATGCACCTTTTCGGACCACAGTGGAATAAAAATAAACATTGACACCAACAAAGTCCCCCCAAAACCCACAAAGACATGGACACTAAACAGCATGATGCTAAATAACTCCTGGGTCAATGATGACATCAAAATAGAGATCAAAAGATACCTGGAAACAAATGAAAATAAAGAAACATCTTACCAAAATCTCTGGGATGCCTTAAAAGCTGTAATAAGAGGGGAATTTATATCCCTACAAACACACATGAGGAAAATGGAAGGAACAGAAATTGACAACCTAACAAGCCACCTAAAGAAGCTGGAAAAGCAAGACCACAAAAACCCTAATTTCAGCAGAAGAATCCAGATCACCAAAATAAAAGCCCAAATCCAGGACATAGAAGACAAAAAGATAATACAAAAAATCAATGAAACAAAAAGCTGGTTCTTCGAAAGGGTAAACAAGATTGATGGTCCCCTAGCTAGACTGACCAAGAAAAAACGAGAAAAAAACCAAATAAGCATAATCAGAAACACAAAAGATGAGTCACATCTGACCCTGAAGAAATACAAAGATCATTAGAGACTACTACGTACACTTGTATGGAAACAAACTTGAAAACCAGAAGG
>NW_006990516.1:0-715 GCF_000164805.1 Carlito syrichta | reverse complement strand
TTTTCTTAATCAGGAGGAAAAAAACAGACATACAGGTGACCCGATTTTAAAAACTGACCAAAAACCAAAGTGTCCATCAACTGGTGAATGAATAAACAAAACATGGCATATACATGCAATGAACTGTTATGTGTAATTTTGATACATTTTAAATTAACTTTTTCTGATGTTCTGTTGTTTCAAGAAGTTACAACTTGAAAACCAACACTCTGGTCATTCCCTTGCTAAGGAATGATGTGGCCATATGCTCTCTGAGCTATAGCTAGGCCATGTTTTCTTAAGCTTTGGCCCCCTCCCCTCCCTTGGGGAGGTGAATCCCCTCTTTCTGTCTCTATCTTTCCAATTTACTTTCTATATTTTCTAATCTAAAAAAGATTTAGATTAGAAAATAAACTATATTTTCTAATCTAAAAAAGAAAGAAAGAAAGAAAGAAAGAAAGAAAGAAAGAAAAATCAACACCCTGAAGGTCAGTTAGGTACTGACCTCTCCTATCCCAGAATAACTTAAGCTTGTCAAAGCCTCTGTTCTCTGTTCCCATTACTTGTCGTGTTTCACAGGATGTTTTGTTATTGAGACGCCATCCCCTCTAGTGAGGGACAGGCTTTTCTAAGGTGGGGGAGGCAGAGGGAAAGCTTTTCAATGACGTTTGCTTGGAAATGGGGGATAAAGCTGACTCTAATTCCAAGAGGGAACATCACCCCGTTCCCAGAAAGC
>NW_006990515.1:0-865 GCF_000164805.1 Carlito syrichta | reverse complement strand
CCGGAATGTACACAGCTAACCTAGGAGTTTATTGTTCCCATTCCCAATGGCTTATGGTATTTTGCTTATCACAATTTAAGTTTGGCTTTGAGTCACATTGAGGAATCTTAGTGCAGGTCACGGGTTCTCTTGATGCGACCTTTAGAAATTTATAGATATAGGTTTTAAGAAAATAATTTATATAGTTAAGAAAAATTAAGTAACCATTTTATTATAGAAGTGTGGTTAGTTGAGTTTGACTTAGGGGGACTAGTAAAGTTTGTATAGGCCAGCTAGTACTATGAGAGAGTAACCATAGCACCAACTGTTTTATAAAAACCAGTTTGAATTAGCATAGAATAGTAAAAGGCAATATATCATGATGTTGGTTTCGGGTGTAAGCATTAAATGATGTTATGTAACTATAAACAATTAAGGGTACATAAAAACTGGATAAGAACTTTATATTTTTCCTTGTGTCTAAAAAATACATCTGTTTGAGAGTGGAGGATGTCCTGTGTGCATCTGGACCTGTTCAGGTGAAAGGCACATGCTACTTTTTGTGTAACCATAGCAGCAGGAGTTCCCATTATGATAACTTTGTGGAGTTTGGGGATAAAAGCCCTGGAATTACACCCATTAAATGGCTCCTACACTAGACAGAGTCTAGTCTCGTTCTTTCTCCCATTTCTCTTTCTTTCTCTTTATTAATCCAGAATAATCGCCCACACTGCCTCAACTTCCAGGGAGCCTCTAAGTCTCTCTGCAGGGGCAGGCCCTCAGCATTTTTACAGATATATAGGTGGAGAATTGTTTTTCCCATTTTGTTGGCTGTATCCCTGCACTTCTGATGGTTTCTTTTGATTTACAGAAATTTATTAATTTG
>NW_006990514.1:0-518 GCF_000164805.1 Carlito syrichta | reverse complement strand
GCCGTCTGATCCTAATAGTCCTTATTAGTGCCGTCTGATCCTACTTGCCTTATTAGTGCCATCTGATCCTAATTGCCTTATTAGTGCCGTCTGAACCTACTTGCCTTATTAGTGCCTTCTGATTCCATATGCCTTATTAGTGATGCCTGTTCCTATTTGCCTTATTAGTGCTGCCTGATCTTACTTCCCTTCTTAGTGCCGTGTGATACTATTTGCCTCCTTAGTGCCCTCTGATACTTCTTGCCTTCTTAGTGCCGTCTGATACTACTTGCCTTCATAATTCCGTCTGATACTACTTGCCTTCTTAGTGTCGTCTGATACTACTTGCTTTCTTAGTGCCATCTGATACTACTTGCCTTCTTAGTGCAGTCAGATACAACTTGCAATCTTAGTGTCGTCTGATACTACTTGCCTTCTTAGTGCCGTCTGATACTACTTGTCTTCTTAGTGCTGTCTGATACTACTTGCCCTGCTAGTGTCATCTGACACTACTTGACTCCTGAGTGTCGTCTGACACT
>NW_006990513.1:0-1004 GCF_000164805.1 Carlito syrichta | reverse complement strand
TACTACGTATACATTTTTTCTGTTATGATAATCTTGTTCTGGAGGACAAATAGTTTCTTGTTTTGTTTCCTGAACTGATAATGTCTCTGTTGTATCATTGAAAAGATGCTGCAAAATTTCAAAATTTTTGTCATAAGTCTTTCTTTCATCTTACCAACTCTTGCTCCTCGATAAAACAGCCATCTCATTTGGCAGAAATAAAGTCTTTTTTTAACTAAAATTTGGTCTCGTGGCTACTTCTAGGGTGACTTACTTCTCACTTTGGAGTGAGACTCTGAGCTGTATTGGGAGGAGGGAAAGGCTCTCAACCTGGAATGAAACCCTGAGATAGGGGAGGAATCTCCATGGGGTCTTAGGTGCTGAGGGTTGTGTCCCTGCATATGTGCAGGAAATGGGATCGTTTCAGAGAAAGCAATTTTAGAGCTGAGTTCAAGGTGTGTGTGAGAACCTCCTGCCTTGGTGGGGGAGCTTCAGAAAGGAATAAGTCCAAATTCTGGTGCGTTGAAGGACATTTCCTAGTTTGAGAGAAAATAAACTAAGAACAGAGTAGAATTAGCCTCCCTGAAGACAGAGGATAGGGATAAATTGGGCACTGAACTGGTCCATTGGGGAGGAAGTCTTGAAGGAGCATATTCTGCTTGGGACAGGGAAAAGGAAGCTCTTTAGCTGCAAATCTCCTGCATGTGAAAGCAACCTTGAAGGGGTCCTGCACACTCCAATATCTATCAGATTCTCCATCGCCTGTCCCTCACCCTTACAGTTTCTAGATTTTTCCAATCTCCACACTCCCTAATGTTTTCCCTCACCTTGATTCCCTCCTCCCCCATGTCATCTATACTTCTGAGATCCACGGACTCCAAGTTCTTCTGTGATCATGATCCTCACCCCATTCCCTCCATTTTGGATACATACAGGCTTCTTGAGCTCCAAGACTTGCAGGACCTCAACCCTCCTCCTCTACCTTATCATTTGGATTATTGAAAGCCCAACTCTGTAAAGTCATC
>NW_006990512.1:10986-14642 GCF_000164805.1 Carlito syrichta | reverse complement strand
TCCAGGTTGCTGCGAATTCATGATTTTGTTCTTTTTTATGGCTGCATAGTATTCCATCGTGTATATGTACCACATTTTAAAAATCCAGTCCTCTTTTGATGGGCAGCATGGTTGCTTCCAGGTTCTTGCTATTGTGAACAATGCTGCGATAAACATACGTGTGCAGGTATCTTTTTTATAGAGTGATTTGAGTTCTTCAGGATATATTCCCAGTAGGGGGATTGCAGGGTCATATGGGAGGTTGATATTTAGAGCTTTTAGGAATCACCACTGCTTTCCACAGAGGTTTCACTAGTTTACACTCCCACCAACAGTGTAGAAGTGTTCCCTTTTTGCCACACCCTCTCCAGCAGCTGTTATTTTTTGAGTTGTTGATAATTGCCATTCTGACTGGAGTTAGGTGGTATCTCAGTGTGGTTTTGATTTGCATCTCCCTGATGATTAGTGAGGTTGAACATTTCTTCATGTGTCTGTTGGCTTCTCGGATGTCTTCCTTTGTGAAGTGTGATAAGGCTAATGTTAAAATAATGTTATATATACATATAAAAGAAAAAAAGTTTGCATCTGAAATTGCTGAAGGAATGTTTCCACCCAAAAGCTTCCATTGTCTGCCACAGAACTCCTTTTACTACAGAAATTCCCCAGGATTTAAAGCACATCCTGTGATAAGATTATTCCTCCTGTCAAATCCCTGTCAATAATTCTGTCAGTTCCCACAGTTGTGTTTGTCTTCAGAGCTACATGAGCCTGCAGGGAAACACAGACATTGGTTATATCTAAAATGCTAACTAAGTTCCAATAGTTTCCACTGACCATTAGTTTCACACTTAGAAATATTTCTTCTATTTCTTATGTAAGGTTGTGAATTTGTACCTTTTAAAGTATACTTACAGTGTGTACATTACTGCTAAGAAGAGCAGGCATGTGGTAACTTTTTTATTCTTAAAAAAATCTATGAGGTAGGTGTTGCCATTACAACAATGAGGATAACTTAAGCACAGAGAGGAAAGATGATTTATCTAAATGCAGACACTGGACAGGGGTAGAGTGGGGACTTAACCCTATCTGGCCTGATTTCAAGAAAAGCACTTAACCACCATGCTGTACTATCAACAAGTTAGGTAAGTTCTTCCAATAATCCAGATACACATTTTGTTTTAATTTTACCCTTTGGCATTATATTTAACATTGGTAATATATAATTTCATAGTTTTATAAAAATTTGATAAAATGTAGATTCACTGATTGCAGTATAATTTTACAAGAACCTGCCCTATGAACAAGATGGATTTTATCAATTTGAGATTTATTCTGTATCAGGATGACTATAGAAAGACTAATTTTATTTTACACCAGAAATAAAGGCATAATGGAAATAATCACAAGAATTATTCTACAATTTTATATAATGCTCTAAACTATGGGGCATGAAACACTAGTATGTAATACAAAAGTGTAGGGCAAAAAATAAATTATTACCTTACATACATACATCATTTAATAAATACTTAAACAATTAGCAATGAGGTAAGATTTGTGAATTATATTAATATAAGACATGAAAAATTAAATATCAGAGAACCCCACAAGATATCAAATGAGGAGACCAACCACTAGACACATAGTAATTTGCCTACACAAAGTAGGTATTAAAAAAAATCTTAAAGGCAGCAAGAGTGAAAGTTCAGACTACATACTGGGGAAGACCAATCAGAATTTCAGCTGACTTATCAACAGAAACATTATAAGCTAGATGGGACTGGAGTTCGATTTTCAAAGTCCTCAAAGATAAACAGTTCAACCAAGAATTTCCTACCCAGCAAAGCTCAGCTTCATCATCAATGGAGAATTAAAATCCTACCCAGACATTAAATCTCTAAGATATTGTGCTGCTTCCAGACTAGCTCTACAGGAGACACTCAAGAAGGTGTTAGGTACAGAAGAACAAGTAAAAGAGAGAGAGAGAGAGAGAACAACCATGGACTTCCCACAAATGTAAGAAAACACAGCACACTTCATGATTGAAAAATTGAAAACACACACATATAGCAACCCAAAAGTTAAAGGAAAACAAAACAGCTTTATAAGTGACTCATAACAGGAATAAATCCTCAAAATTCAATAATCAGCCTGAATGACAACGAATTAAATGCATAACTGAAAACACATAGAATAGCAAACTGGATTAAAAAAACATGACCCAACAATATGCTACCTCCAGGAAACACATCGCACTACACAGGATGCCACAGACTCAAATTTAAAGGACAGAAAACAAACTTTCAGGCAAAGAGAGAACAAAATAAAGCAGAAGTTGCAATTTTAATATCAGACAAAACAACCTTCAAGCCATCAAAAATTTAAAAATATACAGAAGGACATTACATAATGATAAAAGGATCAATCCACCAACAAGAAATATCCATCCTAAATATATATGCACCCCAACATAGGAGCACCTGGATTTATAAAGTAACTACTAAGTAAACTAAAAAAGGATATTGACTCTAATACTATCATAACTGGGGCTCTGGTATCCCACTTACAATGCTAGATAGATCCTTGAAGCAAAAACTTGAACAAATAGATCTGGAACATTAACTTGATGCTTGATCAATGGACTTAATAGATACTTACAGAACACTCCACACAACAACCATGGATAAGCATAAACAAATTCCATAAGATCAAAATACTACCATGCACCTTCTCAGACACAGTGGAATAAAAATAAAAGTTGCCACCAATAAAATCCCCTCAAAACACACAAAGATGTGGAGGCTGAACAGCACAATGCTCAACAACTCCTGAGTTAACACAGAAATCAAAGCAGAAATTAAAAGATTCCAGGAAACAAACAAAAACAAAGGTATATATGACCAAAATCTCTGAGATGCCATGAAAACAGTACTAAGAGAAGAATTTACATCTTCATGAACACACATCAAGAAAATAAAAAGATCACAAGTCAACAGCCTAACAAATCCCCTAAGGGTGCTGGAAAGGCAAGACCACCAAAATCCTAACTTCAGCAGAATAATCCAGATCACTAAAGTACAAGTCCAAATATAGGACACAGAAGACAAAAAATATTATAGAAAAAATATCAATGAAACAAAAAGCTGGTTCTTTGAAAGGATTAGCAAGATTGATGGACCCCAGCCAGACTGACCAATAAAAAGAGAAAATGCCCAAATAAACACAATCAGACATGCAAAAGATCCAGTCACAACTGACCCTGTATAAATACAAAAAACAGGACCCCTATCTATCCCCATGCACAAAAGTTAATTCCAAATGAATCAGAGACCTAAATGTAAAACCTCAAACCATAAGAACCTTAGAAAATGAAGGAAAAACCCTCATGGAAATCGGAACTGGCATCCAATTCCTGAACAAAACCCAAACCCCACAGCTTATAAGAGAGAAAATAGACAAGTGGGACCTTATTAAACTGACAAGCTTCTGCAAAGCCAAAGAAACCATCAAGAGAGCAGGGAGACAGCCTACAGACTGGGAAAAAGTATTTGCCAACTCTAGGTCCAACAAAGGCTTAACATCCTGGATATACAAGGAACTGAAGCGTGCTGAAAAGAAGAAAACAAACAACCCCATTATAAAATGGGCAAAAGACATGAACAGACACTTCACAAAAG
>NW_006990512.1:10321-10966 GCF_000164805.1 Carlito syrichta | reverse complement strand
AATACTGAGTGACCTCTCACAGAAACAAAGATCCGAGTATCACATGTTCTCACTCATATAATGGACCTTAAACATCCAATGCAATACTATACGAAAATGACTGGGAAACTATGGTGGGGGGAGGGAGATGGGATTAACAGTAGCAAATATCTGTCTGGGAACGGGGAAACACCCGATATCAACAGGGTGTCTGAATGAAACGCAATTGTATACCTAACCCTTAACTGTACCCCACAACTTCACAATAAAAAAAAAAGTAAAAAAAAAAAATTATAAGAGATTACTATGCATACCTGTATGGAAACAAATTCAAAAACCTAAACAAGATGGGGGACTTTTTGACACTACACAGCCTACCAAGGTTGAAACAAGAAGACATTGAGACACTAAATAGACCAATAAAAACCCAGGAAATTAAATCTATCATGAGAAAACTACCTATAAAAAAATATTCTACCTAGACGGCTTTCCAGAGGAATTCTCGCAAACATACAAGGAGGAGCTGATACCAATCCTATTGAAAGTATTCCAGGTAATTAAAAAAGATGGAACTCTCCGTAAATCATTTTATAAAGCTAACATTACACTAATACCAAAATCAGCAAAGATTCAATAAAGAAGAGACTACAGGTCAATATCCCTGAC
>NW_006990512.1:1906-10301 GCF_000164805.1 Carlito syrichta | reverse complement strand
GCTGAATGAAACGTCATTGTACACCTAACCCTTAACTGTACCCCACAAAACCATAATAAAAAATACTGATTAATGAAAAAAAAAAAAAACACACACAAAGATGTGGAGGCTGAACAGCACAATGCTGAACAACTCCTGAGTTAACACAGAAATCAAAACAGAAATTAAAAGATTCCAGGAAACAAACAAAAACAAAGGTATATATGACCAAAATCTCTGAGATGCCATGAAAACAGTACTAAGAGAAGAATTTACATCTTCATGAACACACATCAAGAAAATAAAAAGATCACAAGTCAACAGCCTAACAAATCCCCTAAGGGTGCTGGAAAGGCAAGACCACCAAAATCCTAACTTCAGCAGAATAATCCAGATCACTAAAGTACAAGTCCAAATATAGGACACAGAAGACAAAAAATATTATAGAAAAAAAATCAATGAAACAAAAAGCTAGTTCTTTGAAAGGATTAGCAAGATTGATAGACCCCAGCCAGACTGACCAATAAAAAGAGAAAATGCCCAAATAAACACAATCAGACATGCAAAACATCCAGTCACAACTGACCCTGTATAAATACAAAAAATTATCAGAGATTACTATGCATACCTGTATGGAAACAAATTCAAAAACCTAAACAAGATGGGGGACTTTCTGACACTACACAGCCTACCAAGGTTGAAACAAGAAGACATTGAGACACCAAATAGACCAATAAAAACCCAGGAAATTAAATCTATCATGAGAAAACTACTTATAAAAAAATATCCTACCTAGATGGCTTTCCAGAGGAATTCTCGCAAACATACAAGGAGGAGCTGATACCAATCCTATTGAAAGTATTCCAGGTAATTGAAAAAGATGGAACTCTCTGTAAATCATTTTATAAAGCTAACATTACACTAATACCAAAATCAGGCAAAGATTCAATAAAGAAAGAGAACTACAGGTCAATATCCCTGATGAACATAAATGCAAAAATTCTCAACAAGATTCTAGCAAATAGAATCCAACAGCACATCTCAAAAATTATCCACCATGACCAAGTAGGCATCATCCCCTGGGTGCAAACCTGGTTTAACATCCACAAGATTCTTAAATGTAATTAAATACATCAATAGATGTAAATACAAGAACTACATGATTATATCATTAGATGCAGAAAAGGCTTTTGACAAAATTCACATCCATTCTTCATAAAAATCCTTGAACTCCTTGGTATAGAAGGAACATAGCTCAAAATAGTAAAAGCCATCTATGATAAACCCACACCGAACATATTCTAAAGGGACAAAAATTGGAAGTATTTCCTCTGAAAACTGAAACAAGACAAGGCAGCCCACTCTCACCTCTCCTGTTCAACATTATGTTGGAAGTTCTAGCTAGAGCAATTGGACAAGAGAAGGATATCAGGGGTATTCAAATAGGAAAAGAGGAAGTTAAGCCACTCCTCTTTGTGGATGATGTGATCCTATACCTGGAAAACCCAAGGGAATCTGTCAAAAACTTCCTTGCACTGATAAAGGATTTTGGCAAAGTCTCAGGATACAAAATCTAAATGCAAAAGATAGTCACATTTGTATACACCAGCAACAAACAGACAGAGAACCAAACAAAAAGTACAATCCCATTCACAATAGCCACCAAAAAAATGAAATGTCTTTGTATCTTCCTAACCAGAGATGTGAAAGACCTTTACAATGAAAACTACAAAACACTGCTCAAAGAAATCAAAGATAACACAAGCAAATGGAAAAATAATCCATGCTCATGGACTGGAAGAATTAACATTAAGATGTTCATCCTACCCAAGTCAATCTACAGATTCAACACAATATCCATTAAATTATCATCATCATTCTTCTCAGACCTGGAAGCAACTATACAGAAATTCATATGGAAACAAAAACAACCATGAATAGCCAAAACAATCCTTAGCAAAAGAAACAAATTGGGAAGTTTCACACTTCCAGACTTTAAACTTTATTATAAGGTTACAATAATCAAAACAGCCTGGTATTGTTACAAGAACAGGCATATAGGCCAATGGAACATAATCGAGATCTTGGAAGCAAAATCTCAATTTTTCAACCAACTCATCATTGACAAAGCCTCTACCAACAACCAATGGTGGAGAGGAGAACTTATTCAGTAGATGGTTCCGGGAAAACTGACTGACCACGTGCAGAAGACTGAAACAGGACCATACACAAAAATTGACTCCAGATGCATCAAAGACCTAAACATAAAACCTCAAAGTATAAGAATCTTAGAAAATGCAGGAGACAGCCTTATATAAATTGGATTAGGCAACCAATTCCTGATCGAAACTATGCTATCTGAGATAAGAAAGACAAGTGAGACCTCATCAAACTGAATGGCTTCTGCAAAGCAAAAGAAACCAGGAGAGTAGGAGACAGCCCACTGAATGGGAAAAGATTTTTGTCAGTTGTATATCTATCAAAGGCCTAACATACAGGATCTATGAGGAACTCAAACATGCCAAAAGAAAAAAACAAAAACAAAAACAGACCCATTAAAAAATGGGCAAAATACATGAATAGACACTTCTCAAAAGAAGATATACTAGCAGCCAGCAGATACATGAAAAAATGCTCAGCCTTACTAGTCATCAGAGAAATGCAAATCAAAACCACATTGAGATACCACCTAACTCTTATAAGAATGGCTACCATCAGCAAAACAAAAAACAACAGATGCTGGTAAAGGTGCAGAGAAAAGGGAGTATTTCTACAATGTTGGTGGGAGTACAAACTAGTTCAACCTCTATGGAAAATGGTGTAGTGATCTCTAAAAGAACTAGAAATTGACCTTCCATATGACCCAGCAAGCTCCCTTCTGGAAATACACTTGGATAACTCAAATCATTATATAAAAAAAATACCTGCACATGCATATTCATTGCAGCACTATTCACAACAGCACAAACATGGAACCATTCATGCTGCCCACTGAAACTGGACTGGATAAAAAAAGATGTGGCACATATACATGATGGAATATTACACAGTCAAAAAGAAGGACACAATTATGGACTTCACAGCAACTTGGATGAATTTGGAGTCTATCATACTCACTGATCTATCACAGAAACAAAGAATTGAGTACCAGATGTTCTCACTCATAAGTAGACACTGAACATCTATCATAATACTACAAAAAAGAGATTGCAGTAATGGGACACTGCCAGGGGAGGGGGAAACATAACATCAATAAGTGTTCCTGATTCTAATCCAAGCAAAGTGAGGCCCAAAGGGAGTCCAAACAAAAACTTCAAAAACCAGTGAGGTTCAACCAAAAACTTCACCTGTACCTAAATTACTTATGTATGCAATCCTGATTCATACCTCACAACTTTAAAAAAAGAAAAATGAAATTAGTAAGACATAGAATTGTTTGCAATATATAAACTGAAACAGTAGATTTGGGAACTGATATTAGAATTTTGTAATCCAGCTAAAATAGTCACATGATACATTCAAGTCTGACAAATGATGACTGAAACCTATTATTATAAAGTTATCTTTCTCTTTAGTGCTGCATTCCTATCTTCAAGACTACAAACACTTTCACCATCATCACAACAACACTATGCTTTCAGGAGATACACAATTACTATCTCCATTTACCACTTTATACATTGGAATTTGAGAAACATTTCTTTTCAAACAATTCCATTCAGATACATTGATTCTGCACAGGATTTGATAGTTCTTGTAGATCCATGTTACTTTTTATTTGGAATATAAAGGTGATATAGGCATATCTCTAATAATCCAATTTATGCCTTTGTTTTGTATCAAGTAGGCTACAACAGGTGGATTTCAGAATTATAGTCTTTAAGCACCTTAAACTCAGATTTTATTACCATGTGAATTAAACATCAACAATTACCATCAGTGAAGATTGCATCCATCAGGGATTGGTGTGTAGGATCTAGGACTCCCATCTCTCTTTACTAGTTCAACTCATGCCTCAGAAGTTTCTCCTTCCTCTGTGGCTTTGGCATTGGACAGATTAAAGCCAAGAAAAATCCCATGCTCCTACATGATTTCTTACCCATTTTTCTTATAAGAAAATAACTAATAGAATTTGCCTGTCAAATTGAAATATAACATGCCACCTGTCTCCTTCTCATTGTCTGGGAGGGTAGTGGGCTCAGTGTGATGGTTACAGCAGCCAGTGTTGTATAAGTGGAAGCAGCCATACTGGTAGATACAAGAGGCAGCGATACGGCTAGATTCTGTGACTTTCTCTCGCCCTCAGAACTGCAATGATCATTTTATCTGTAGCAGTAATGACAGTGCTTGGGAAACAGGATATATCTGAAGAACAATATTTTGCCAGTTGGTAATGAAAAAAAATTACTGCTCCTAGACTTTATGTTTTAGAAGACTTTGAAGTCCTTGATCTCCAAAGGCAGATGGGCTCACATGAAGGAAGCAGGAAATACTGATATCTTATGAGTAACTGGCAGCAAAGTATGTGAGTCTCACTGAGTTTTGTTTCCCATAGAAGTCTTTCTAATTCAAATAGAGTTACCCATGTTCTTTAGACTTTTTCTTTCTTTCTTTTTTTTTAGAAAGCAGGATTTATTGAAAGGACAGAAAAGCTCCCACAGTGGGAGGGGACCCAAAGAGCTTGCTCTATTCTTTAGACTTTTGAGCTGTATCTCACTTATGTGCAGAGAAACAAAATTAGAAAATGTACCTAAGAAGGATTTTTCAAGCCGGGCTCGGTGGCTCAGCCTGTAATTCCGCGTCTTTGGGAGGCTGAAGTGAGTGGATTGCCTGAGCCTGCGGGTTCGAGACCCGCTTGGGCAACTTGGTGAGACATCATCTCTACAATAAAATAAAAAAAATGAGCCAGGCGTGGTAGCACGTGCCTGTAGTTCCAGCTACTTGGAAGGCTGAGGCGGAAGGATTGCCGGAACCCAGCAGGTCGCGGCCACTGCACTCCAGTCTGGGCAACAGAGTGAGACTCCAACTCAAAAAAAAAAAAAAAAAAGAAAAAGAAGGATTTTTCAAAGAGGTGCCAGTAAAATGAAAAACATTATACCAATAGTTTACATTAGAAATAATTGGACTTGTGTGTATAACTCAATCTCAATTAGCTTGGAAATTTTGTAAGAAAATATATGAATCATTTATATATTATATTAGAATTTTAAAAAAACATTTTCACTCTCTTGTTGAGTTGTTAGCTACAACAGACTAAACATCTGGCCCAAACTTTCAGTTGAGGGTCACCTGCATCTGTAGATGACCATAATCATTATAGAAAGATAAGACAGTGTATACATTCCAATGCACTTTGATTATTTTTTCAACTGATCAATTCTGCAGATTTTTTCATATCCATAAATGCTGCCCCTTGCTTTAATATAAGTGTATATGATGAGATCAGGTTAAGCAATTATTTTTAAATAGACATTTGAAGAATAATAAAATTATATTCTGTTCAAATTTAATTAGTGCTTTAAGTACATTAAAGATAAAAATTGATCTTAATATTTGTGAGATGTAGCAAAAGCAATGTTAGAAAGAAATTTATAGCACTGCATGCATACATTAGAAACAAAAAATATAAAATTAATGTAATTTTCCACTTTAGAATACTAGAGAAAGATGATCAATATTAACCCAAATCAATCAGAAGAAATAAAATACAAACAACTAGACCAAAAACCAATGAAACTGAAAATAGGAAATCATTAAAAATAGCTATTTTTGAAAAGAACAATAAAATGGATAAACAAGCTTGGCTAACCAAGATGCAAATTACACATACCAAAAATAAAAGAGAGGCCATCGTATCTGATCCCACTGATATTAAACATATAATAAAAGAATGTTATAAGTTCCATGTTCATGAATTTGATAATCCAGATTGATTAGACCAATTCCTTGAAAAATACAATCTATTAATACCTGTAAAAGGAGAAGCAAACATTTAAAATAGATCTGAGGAAATGGGATCACCTAGACACCTTCAAAACGTACATAGTTCAAAAACAGACATTTGTCAATATTAATTTATTTTAACTAGAGAGTCCAGGGGTTTCCATTTTGTCAAGAAATTTGGAAGGGCAAATATTTAATTTTAACTTACTACTCTTTGGGTCAAGGAATCAATGCCCACTATGGGACATTTTTGCACAATGGGTGCCACAATTACGAAGAATTTGTGTAAGACTATACTTTTTTATGGATAAAGGAAGCTGTACCTGTTTTATAAATAGTAAATTCTCCTAAGATCACAGGGGGTATCATATTTAAATTTGGTGCTGTCTCTGGGCATGGTTCTTATCTGTGTCTTGACTGATTAAGGACAGGGAAGTTTCCCAATGGATGCATTTCAACAGATGGCAAAGTTAATTCTGATGACGATAAGGAATATTCTGCCAAAAATATTTAAAGAGGCTATTTTGAACCAATATGAGTGACTGCAGCCTGGGGAAATATTGTCTCAAGAGCCCCAGAGAAAGTGCTTCTGAGATGGTCCGATTACAATTTGATTTTAGGTGTTTCAGGGAAACAGGAATTGCAGGTAAAATAATAAATCACTACATGGTAGGTGTAAAATGGTTTGGCCTGAAAAGATAGAACATCTCCAAGTGGAGGCTTACAAGTCACTGGTGGATTTAGAGATTCTTGGCAATTGGTAGAAAGAGTTAAGCTTTGTCTAAAAACTTGGAGTCAGTATAAAGAAAGCCACAATAAACTGGATCAAAGAGACCTATTTAACAATTTTTACTGTTTTTTATGTGTGACTCTCCCAGATCCTTTAGCAAAAACAACAAAACAAACAACAACAACAATAACAAAAAGGAGCAGAATTAAGTCTTCAACTCACTGCTTATTTTGTAGAGGTCAAAACCCCAATCAACATTTTTTTAACTTTATGTTTTGAATAAGATCTTGGTAAACTAAATTTCCAGTTAGGTCAATTGTGAACCTTTCAGTTTTGGGGTTTTTTCCCCCAGGAGTTTCTTTGAGATTGAGAGAGGAGCACCTTTGTACCCTACTCATGTTGATGAATTTCTTCCTCAAGAGAGTCTCAAATTAGTATCATCATTATTACAGTCCTCCCACATGGTAATGGTTGTGTTATGAAGTTTAAGGAACCTAAGTTTATGTCTGTTTGGATGAACTATTCCCCGTGCTGTGTCTCAAGGGTGTCATGAATGTTTTTCACCATTGTGAAGCAGATTCACTGTGCGCTTGTTACTGACATCCAAATCCAGTGAGATAGAACACATTTATACATGTTACATGAAGTGAACTTATTACTTATTGATGAGGTAAGATGCAACAGGGGTCTAAAATTCAATGTAAGCCAATTCTCTAAGACTCATAAAAGCTGCCCAGAAAGAATGGAGTCTACAGCATGTAATCACTTGCACCACAGCTGAGAGATCCCAGAAAAAAAGACCTTCTGCGTTCTATACCCTGGAAGATGTAAAATGCTGAGCAAAAGCATGAAAAGATATCCTGTTTCTAGGGAGGACTATAACAGCCTGGGCTGTTCTGGGAAGTCCCTCCTGATCTCAGAATGTTGCATTCTACAAGTGATAAAGTGGAGAGAACTTATTAGCCCATGAATATCCAGAGAGTTGTCCTGGAAAACTGACACCAAGGGATCTAGATACTTGTTCAGACACAGGCAGTAGCAGCAGTGGCAGTAGAGGCATCTAGGGCTTCTGGTGAGCCATCTGTTATTAGGTTTTTTGATCTGAGCATACCATATGCCTTCTTTTTTCCTTTCTCTTTATAAAAATTGCCTTAGAATATTTTAGATTTCTAATCACGTAGAGTGCAGGTTTCAGTTACCATCCCCAGCTGATGCCTGCGAGTGGGGACCATCTGTGTGACGAGGGGGATGAGCTCAGGAGTCTAGTGACTCCCACTGGAGAAGTCTACCTAAGCATCCGGTGAGTATCCTCAATCTTGTTGGAGTTAGCATGCAAATGCAGGAGGGTCATTTTGTCTGAATCCATTAAGTCTTGTGGTCACAAGACTACGCTTTTTCACGCTGTAAACATCAGAGCTAAGGAAACGCCACACCTTGGCTGTGATTTTGCCTCGAGAGAATTACCACCCCCATACTTTGGGAGGTGATAATGGAAGATTCTCCCTATCCTTTTCTTAACTCATCAGAACCTGGACCGTGAGGATTCATAGATTTGCACCTCCCAGGAGAGTGCACATGACAGCGGCAAGACAAACAGCAGCACGTGAAAGACAAGGCCATGACTTGTGCCTGTGGAATGACAACTCTTGTCAGGCTATTGTGTGAGATGCTTAATTCTTTCCTGGGTGGGAGTCCTTTTGCTTTATGCAATCACACACACACACACACACACACACACACACA
>NW_006990512.1:0-627 GCF_000164805.1 Carlito syrichta | reverse complement strand
TAAGCACATACACTGTATACATATATATTGCTAGAATACCAATATATAGTATATATATAGTGCTAAATATGTAGTAGGTTACACAAATTCTTTGAACATAGATGCAAAAAGTCTCAACAAATACTAGAAAACTGAATCTACCGATATATAAAAAGACTTATACTTCATTTCAAGAGGTCAAGGCAAGAGAATTGCCTGAGTTAAAGAGTTCAAGACCAGCTAGACAATAAAGCGACACCCTGTCTTTAGAAAAATTTAAAAAAACTAGCCATCCATGGTGGTGCACACTTGTAGTTCAGCCTACTCGGAAGAGTGAGACAGGAGGAATGCTTGAGCTCAAGAGTTTGAGGCTGCAATGAATGATGATCAAACAACTGGAATCCAGTCTGAATGGTCAGGCCTTGTCTCTAAAACACACATCACATCACTGCCACCATCATCCCAATAGATGCACAAAAAGCATGAGAAAACATTCACCAACACTTGACAATAAAACAGGTAATTAATAATAATCAACAGGAAAGTGTCTCAAACCGCTTTAAGGCAATTATTTTTTTTTTAAGCCCACAGTTAATGGCATACTTTATGGTGAGACTGGATATTTCTTTCTCAGATTAGATACAACAC
>NW_006990511.1:0-1161 GCF_000164805.1 Carlito syrichta | reverse complement strand
CCACTGAACCAAGACTGAAATTTCTTAATGGCTCTCCACAGAACTTACTAGTGAGTCATCTTTATTCATTTGTCATGCAAGGTCTTTTATGATATGACCCCAGGCTCTTTCATCATTTAATGCCTCATTTTCTCTCTACATTTCCAATGTTTTAGCCACATTTGACTGCTACGTGTTTGCTTCTGTATCTGCTCATGGTGTTTATTCAGAATGTCCAGCTATCCTCAGTTCCTCTACCTGGCAACCACCAACTCATCTTTCTTTTTTTTTTTTTTTTTTTGGAGTTGGAGTCTCACTCTGTCACCCAGACTGGAGTGCAGTGGCATGTTCCCAGCCATGTAGCCTCAACCTGCTGGGCTCTGGTGATACTTCTGCCTCAGCCTTCCAGGTAGCTGGAATTACAGGTGTGCACTACCACACCCGGCTAATTTTTGATTTATTGTAGAGATGAGGTCTTGCCAAGTTGCGGGCTCAGGCAATCCACTCACCTCAGCCTCCCAAAGCACTGGGATTACAGGCTGAGCCACCGAGCCTGGCTCCCAACTCATCTTTCCAGACCCAGCTTAAGCATCTTGCTTTCTGTTATTTTCTAAAACTCCCCAAGTAGAGTTGCCCACACTTTTCTTTGTGGTGCTTCAATACTTTACACATATCTCTTTTGTACACTTATTCCTGTAACAATACTGCTTGCCTACACATCTACTTCTTGTACTAATTTGCACATTCCTTGATGTGATCCATGTGATATTATTGGCTCATTACACAAAATCCCATTGCTCTTTTATTTTGATCCTGGTGGGTAGACTTGACTTGAGTTTTAAGGCAACATCTCATGGTGCTGGGATCACCTAAGAAAAATGCCTGTAGGGTGTGGGAAAAACATGTGAATATATGAGTGAGAGAAATGTCAGACAACAGGGAATGAGAAGGACTGTGTATGTGTGTGTTTATTTTTTTGAGATGGAGTCTTGCTCTGTCGCCCAGGCAGGAGTGCAGTGGCACACTCATGACCATCCCAGCTTTGACCCTCTGGGCGCCAGTGATCCTTCTGCCTCAGACTTCCAAGTGGCGGAACTACAGGCATATGCTACCATGCCCGGCTAATGTTTTGATTTTTCATAGAGACGAGGTCTCATCAAGTTACCTGGGCTGATCTGAACC
>NW_006990510.1:0-3172 GCF_000164805.1 Carlito syrichta | reverse complement strand
CTCAGTCTTCCAAATAGCCAGAACTACAGGAGCGCGCTACCATGCCCGGCTAATTTTTTATTTATTTGTTGTAAAGGCACGGTCTCTTCAAATTACCTGAGCTGATCTTGAACTGCGTGCTCAGGCAATTCACTCACCTTGGCCTTCCAAAGTGCTGGGTTTACAGGCTGAGCCATGGAGCCTGGCCGGCTCTACTTTTTGACTTCCTTTTCACCGTCCCCACAGCCTATCGCCAGGGTTCAAGTCAACAGCAAAGATTGCCTGAGGTAGTAATGCATTATACTCTGCTTTTACTCTTGTCCAAAAACATCTTGTTACACACTCCTCACTTCCACCCTGCATAACATCTATAATAACCCTCTTATATTTGTTTATGTCATACCTTTGTTTAAACTCACTCAAAGGCTTTCTTTCCAACAGTCAGAGAACAAATTCCAAATTCGAGCCATTTCCAATCTTCTTCAACCAGACTTTTTGAGTCAGCTGGTCTCCAAGCTTTCTCTAGCTTTGAGATATTTATAAAGAATGCCCAGAACGTTAATCACCTAAGATCCCACGAAATCTATGTTTTTTTTTGTTTAGGTTGATATTTCTTTTTCTTATTAAGAGTGTTTCACAGGTGATAAAACTACATGTAAAAAAAGCTCTAATCATGGTACTTCTAATAATATAGAAAAAGCAATACTCAAAGCTACAGATAATAAAAAACTAGATTTTCCAGGAATGTGTAGGATTTTATATGTGTATACTTACAGCTATTTTAAAAATTGATAATTAAATTACTGTCCAAAAAACAACTCTGTAATTGAGAATCCAAAATGTTCTAGCTTCTAAATCTCAGCAAAATATAATATTTTAAAATTTATTTTTTAGTAATAAATCCATTGCAACTATTTATAGAGCAAACCATTTTAAATATCTTTAAATATATTTGATAATAACTAATTAAAGAAAAATAAAAATGATCAACTTTAGTCTTAGATATTGCATTTTAAAATAGTCTAAGCAGGTTAGCCAAAATTGTCTGATATATCTAATTTTCCCTAAGTCTTAGGGAAACAATTCAGTGTTAGGTATACAAATAATCATCATTCAGGTACCCATGTTAATGAGGTGTCTCTCCCCCATGACAGTTTTCCACTACTGCCAATCTGTTTCTTACAGCATTAAGATAATTGCTCAAGGTTCGTAGTATGAGTGAGAATATGTGCTATTCAGTTATTTGTTTCTGTGATAGATCACTGAGTATTATGGATTCTAAGTCCATCCAAGTTGCTGAGAAGTTCTTCAGTTGTCCTTCTTTATGACTAATACTCCATCGTGTATATATACCACATTTTTTAATCCAGTCCTCTATCAATGGGCAACACGGTTGGTTTCATGTTTTTCCTACTGTGAATAATGCAGTAAACATGTGTGTGTAGGTTTTTTTAATAGAATTATTTGAGTTCCTGCAGGTATATTCACAGAAGGGAAATTGCAGGATCATATGGAAGGTCGATTTTTAGATCTTTTGGGAATTCCCAAGCTGTTTTCCACAGAGTTTGTACTAGGTTTCACTCCCACCAACTGTGTAGACATGTTCCCTTTTAGCCACATCCTTTCCAGCATCTGTTGTTTTTTGAGTTATTGATGATGGCCATCCTGACTGGAGTTAGGTGGTGTCTCAATGTAGTTTTAATTAGAATTTCTTTGATGACTAGTGAGACTGAGCATTTTTTCATGTATTTGCTGGATGCTCGTATATCTTCTTTGATTTTAAATTTTTTTCTTTGGTTTTTAATTTTTTTATTTTAAATATATGGGGTACAGTTCACTGTTAGATATATAAATGATCATTATGCAGGTACCCTTGCTGATGAGGTGTCTCTCCCTCCTGTTTGTAAGAAGACAGCTCCCTAGACCTATGTCATGTCCTTTAAAGATCTAACCAAGAAGCAATGAATAAAGAGAGAAATGGCCTTTCCAAAACACAATTTAAGTATTCTTTATCTGAATATATTCACTTTGTTCAGTAGTCATATGGTACACAACATACAAATTAGATATTTGCAAAACATTTTTTGAGCAAACTACTTCCTGTAATGAACATGCTAAATTTAACTCTTGGAAAATATTTAACGTTCTTGTCAAATGGAGGTTCATAGTTCTTGCAGTATGCTATTAAACCCAAGCATTATATTTAATCTTCCACCAGATTTCTGAGAGAAAAAAGTAATTTTTGAAACAACATAAATTGGTAAAAGTAAGGCAATCATCTACTTATATGTTAAGCACCAGTCATACTAAAAACAGATATTAAATTTTCCTTTTGATAGGATGTAAAATCTAGCACAATAACTTTCAAGTAATCTACTGCCTCTCTACACTGATTCCACTCTGCTCATCCAAGCACTTCCTTCAACCACATTTGGGTCCTTATATGATTTTTTTTTTTTTGAGTTGGAGTCTCACTCTGTCGCCAGACTGAAGTGCAGTGGCTGCTCCCGGTCACCGCAGCCTCGACCTGCTGGGCTCCGGCGATCCTTCCACCTCAGCCTTCCAAGTAGCCAGAATCACAGGCATGCGCTATCATGCCCAACTGCTATTTTTTTTTATTTATTGTAGAGATGAGGTCTCGCTGCCCAGGTGGGTCTCGAACCTGTGGGCTCAGGCAATCCACTCACCTCAGCCTCCCAAAGGCGCAGGATTACAGGCTGAGCCTCCGAGCCCGGCTCTTATATGATTTTTGATAAAGTGGAATTTTAAAAAGTTGCTCACTTATCATTTATTCCTCCTTTACTTTGGCAGTATAAGTCTACTTTCCCTACCTCGAGTTACTATTATCTCCACATTCCATGTGCTCTTAGTGGTGTTGTCAATCATGGCACTATCCACCCCTGGTCAAGGGTATTTGACTCATCCCAGGCATGCCCTCACCCTCAGACACTTGACCCTTTAGCTGATTGCCACTTGCTTGAATATAAGTGACCCCAGATGTTGTCCTGGTACTGCTCCAAAATAAATATCTCCTTTATTTTTGACTAAGATTGCTGAAGTTTCTCTGATGCTTGTCCTTTTTTAGATCCTATTCAACATTTCCTTTGATTGGACAAGTTACCAATAATTCTGATCTATCTTTCTTATCATTAATCAGTCAGAAGTAGTTTTTGTCATTTCCAACTAAATAAAC
>NW_006990509.1:0-983 GCF_000164805.1 Carlito syrichta | reverse complement strand
TTCTGTGGAAGCTTGCTCTGTACACAGCCCTCTCCCCGTTCTTTGCCAGCTGCTAAAGTGATGAGGCAATACATTGAAATCTTAAAATATTGCACCGTTGTAGATTTCAAGTAACAAAATGACAAGAGTTATTCCATCGTAATGGAAAAATAATCACAAGAATAGATAAAACTAGTTTCAGTTAATATTAAAACACTTCTGCATGTTTCTGGAGTGTAGCCCATGTTTACATTCAGTCTCTTAGCAAAGATATTGCTCTTAAAATTTTACATAATTTTACTTTGACACTTCTTATTAAGGGTATCATGTTTAAAATATTCCTATAATTGTAGATATAAAATTGGTTCACCTATTCTCTCTTCATTGACACAAACAGTTGTTGAGAAAATGAGTGAACCATACGAAAAAGTATGGCTGAATGTACTTTCACAAACGCAGAAGAACGAATGTAGCAATGACCTATGCCTGGTGCTTGGTAAAGCATGTTATTTTGGAATTGACTATTCACCAAGTGTGTAATGAGACTTAACCTGCTATAGACTATTTACATTCAAGTATCCAAAAGTATAGGTAGAATCTAAGAGTCAGTTCATATTATTGGTTATTCTTACTTGGCTCACAATCAGAGATTGGGTGCATAAACAATAATTTTTCTTATGTAGTTCCACCATCAATTTACATTTGCCTAATTGGGACAATATCTTTTCCTTAATAACAGAAACTAGGCTTTCTATGAAGTAACTGAATACACTGAAGTAACTGATTTTTTTCCCAGCTCTCTCCAAAACATCTCATTAAGCACTACTTCAAAGAAAAAAATAAATTATGTTTTCGTCTGCTTAATATTAGTATTTCCAAATAGGAAAAAGAAAACATTAGAATGAACATACTTTGAAAATATATTAATTACTTTAGACATAAAGAGTATCCTGAAAATAAAAGCTGATGTGAACGTGATTCAAATTTAATATATTAAAATGGAA
>NW_006990508.1:0-617 GCF_000164805.1 Carlito syrichta | reverse complement strand
TTCTTTCTTTTTTTCGTCTATCTCTCTCTTTTGCTCCCTCACAAGGTAGTCCTGGCTGCTCTCAAACCACCCAACTTTGGCCTTCCTCGACATACTGTTCTTCCTTCCTGGTCTTGAACTCTGAGCCTGAGGCGATCCTCCCACCAAGGCCTGCCCTCACCCCAGGTTTCTGGGTTTTGCTTGGGGTCGAGGTAGGGGCTTGTTATGGTGTCCAGCCTGGTCTCAAGCTCCTGGGTTCCAGTCATCTTTCATCTCTGCATTCCCGAGTGCAGAGGAGACAGACGTGAGTCATCTGGCACTCTACGCACACCAAAGGTTTGAGAGTCATGCCCTTCCTTTCCCTGAGACAACTCCTTAGAAGATCAAGTGGTTCCAACTGGGGAATGAGGTGAGTGGATGGGTGGTGCCCCAGCAGTGAAACACCCGTACACCAGTTTCTCCCCCTGGGAAGGGCTCAGTGGCCAACTCCGACTGCACTCTCTGGTATCCCAGGTCGTTGGAAGGGAGCCAGGCTCTCAGTGGGGACCCGAGGTGTGTGGAGGCCAGGTGTGAGTGCTCATGCCTGTCATCCCATTGCTCTGGGTGGCAGAGGCGGTAGGATGTCTTGAGCCACCATA
>NW_006990507.1:0-903 GCF_000164805.1 Carlito syrichta | reverse complement strand
GTGTGGGCTACACAAGAATCAGGGTTTAGAAGCTGGAACATAGTTAATACCAGTCTTCTTATACAGAATCTACACGATCACTAAGGAGAAAAAAGAAACCTGTCTTACATGATTCCTCCAACCCAATATCTACATGATATCTTGCTAATGGCAAAACTAGATTCAGGGTTTCCAAACAGGATTCTGGGAAAAGGGAGTCCTCATATAAAGGACATTACACAGACACTCGCTAAGGAAGAATAAGGAATCTGTGATACACTAGTTCAAATTCCGAAAAATACTCAGGGTGTCATGTTGCAGTGTAAACAAGAATCAAGGCTTTGAGCTCGTCTCATGTTTCGGAGATATTTGGCTTGTGTGTATTATTAATGTCATTTCAGGACTCCTGCAACTTTCTGGTCCTCTTCAGAGTTGTAATCGGGTATCTGGAAGTACAAGTCCCTTAGATTCCTCGAGACAATTAAGGCCGGATTACCCCCCAAAAAGAATCATTTTTCCATATTGGGATGTAACTTTGGTCTTAACAAGAACTTGGTAATCCTTAAATTTTCGTTTGTACTTTATTTGTAGGGGGCCGAGGGCTTTGCAGTTGTCAAATATTTAGTAAGAATTATTAAAATGTAACCAGGATCCATGGTTTATACGTCCCTAGGACACAACTGTGCATCTGCATTTTTGTACACAGAGTTTTGGAATCCACATGGACAGGGAAATTCAGGGCATCTTGCTGAGAACGGAAAGAGAATCCGGTTCTTGGAATTCTCTATCGCCTAAATCTACAAAGTCTCTTGATAAGGTTTCATCAGCAATCTGGGCTTCCATGTCGCCACATTTTTATTGTGTCTTTTGAAAAGGGACCAGGAATCTTGGGTTCCAATTCCTCAAGAACTTTATGGGAGTCTT
>NW_006990506.1:0-3725 GCF_000164805.1 Carlito syrichta | reverse complement strand
GGAATCTGGAATCTTAGATTCCAGGTCCGCAATAACCCTATGGGAGTCTTCCTCTTGATATCCAAACAACTGGAATTCTGAGTCACCAGGATATATCTCAGTGCCTTGCTGAGACTGAAGCAAGAATCTGGGTAATGTGTGTCCTCACATACAGGAAACTGCACGGCCTCTTGCTAAGGAAGAATAAGGAATTTTGGTTGCATGAGTCCTCAGCCCAAAAACCCACAGGGTGTCTTACTAAGGGGTAACCATGAATCATGTTTTTAATGTAGGAATCTGGAGGGGTCCTCAAATACAGGAAACAAGACTGCCTATTGCTAAGAAAGAATAAGGAATCTGGGTTACACATGTCCTCTATTCCTAAGAATCTTCAGGGCGTCTTTCTAAGGGCTGAACACAAATCAGGGTTTTAGATGCATGAATCTGCGAAAAAAGAGTCCTCATACACAGGTAAATACATGACCTTTTGCTAAGAAAGAATAAGGAAACTGGGTTACACGTGTTCTCTATCCCAAAATAACTACAGGGCTTCTTGCTAAGGTCTAAACAAAAATAAGGGATTTGAAGCAGGAATGTGGGTAATACTCCTCATAATATGTATCTTTGAGGCCTCTTGCTAAGGAAAAATAAGGAATCTGATTTACACGGTTCCTCAATCACAAAATCTACATGGCATCTTGCTAAGGGCGAAACAAAAATCAGGGTTTCAACACAGGAATCTGGGGAAAGGGATTCCTGATATACAGGACACTACACAGCCGTCAGCGAAGCAAGAATAAGAATAAGGAATCTTGTTACACGAGTCCTCAATCCGAAAAAATTTTCAGGACGTCTTGCTACTGGACAAACATGAATCAGGGTTTCGAGCTCCCCTCATGTTTTGAGCTATTCATCATGTGGATATTAGGAATCAGTCAATTCAGGACTCCAGAACATTCTGGTCTTCTTGATAGTTCTAAACGGGTATGTGCACTACAAGTCCGTTAGGTTCCTCAAGACAACTAAGGGCCAAATTCCAGCACAAAAGGGATCATCTCACTATATTTGGTTGTAACTCTTCGTCTCAAGATGAACCTTGTATTCTCAAACTTCCTTTTGCACTTTTATTTTGAGAGGGGTAGAGGGTTTTGCAGATGCCAAATATTTAGTAAGTATTTTTAAAGGTAACCAGGAATCACAGATTCCCCGTCCTTACGGAACTTTTGGGCATCTGTCTCTTTGTATATAGAGTTTTGGAATACACATCGACAGGGAAAAACAAGGCATTTTGCAAAGAACGAAAAGGGAATCCGGGTTCTTGGAATCTCATTCGCCCAAGTCTACAGGTCCTCTTCATACGGTTTAATCTGGAATCTGGGCTTCTAGGTCCCCATATTTTTAGGGTGGCTTTTACAAGGGAACCAGGAATCTTGGATACCAATTGCCCAAGAAACATCTGGGAGTCTTTAAATTGATATCCAAATGACTTGAATTGTACATCACCACAAAATATCTCCGTGTCTTCCTGAGAATGAAGCAGGAATCTGGGTAATGGGAGTCCCCATATACAGGAAACTTCATGACTCTTGCGAAGGATGAATAAGGAATCTGGTCTACATGAGTCCTCAATACCGCAAATCTACAGTGCGTCTTGCTAAGGGTTAAACAAGATCAGGTCTTCGAGAACCCCTCATGTTTTAGAGCTATTTGTTTTGTCGATATTAGGAATCAAATCATTCCTGGACTCCAGCAAGACTCTGATACTCTTGATAGTTTTGAACGAGAATCTGGAACTACAAGTCCATTTTGATACATGGAACCTCTGATTCCAGATCCAGGACACAAGTAATTCTCCCGGATTTTTTTTTATGTAAGCCCTGACCACAGTGCTACCTCGTACTCCAGAAACTTCAGTGGCTCCGCTGTTCATTATTAGGACATTGGATTTAGGTGTTCCATTTTTTTTAGGAATTATTGGGAGGGAAACAGGAATCTTAGATTCCACGTCCCCTGACATATTCTTGTCATCTTTCTATGGGTATAACAGAGTCTGAACTTCCAGGTCAGAAGGAAACATCTCGACGTTTTGCTTAGAACGAAATAGGAATCTGGGTGACTGTGTCCCTTGAAAGTTTCTACATGCTTTACTAAAGAGGAACCAGGAAACTCGGTTTCCATGTAACTTGCAAACATCTGGGCATTTGCTAAATTATTCGTGGATTAAGGCAGTGTTCATAACTACGAATCCACCGGGAAATTAGCAAATGCTAACCTGGATTCTGGGTGTCCTGGTTCTCATATTACTCAGAGCAACGTCCTATATGCTTACCACAAATCGGGCATTGCTGATCCCCAGGAAGTTTTTGTGCCTCTTGATAGTTGTAACTGAGAATCTGGCCTACAGGTACGCTTGTTTCACAGGGTCCTGTAAGGCCAGATTCCACAATCCACGCATTCATCTGCCATTTGTGAATGTGATCACTGGCTTCAGGTTTACATCATAGAACAGAAACTACTACTGAACATTCGTCTTCGCGTTGAGAATGTGGGATTAGGTGTTCCCACATATTTAGGATGTATTCTGAAGGGGGGAACCAGCAATCTTCGATTCCATGTCCCTGGGAAACTTCTTGGCATATTTGTATTGGTATGTAAAGTTTGTAATTCCCCTCACCAGAACACGTCCGGGCGTCTTCCTGATAATAAAAAAAGGAATGTCGGTTATGGGGGGCCTCAATACATTTCTACAGCGCTCCGTTATAAGGGCTTATCTGGAATCTGGGCTTCTAGTTCACCAAATTCTTCAGAACACGTTGCCACTTGGAAAGGATAAGTGTCATTATAGATTCCCAGCAACCTTCTGGTCCTCTTGATTGTTGTAACCAAGAAGCAGTCCGTGCAATTCAGTTGGGTTTCTCGGCAAAACTAAAGCCAGATTACAGGATTAAGGCATCATCTCGCCATATTTGTGTGTAACTCTTGTCTTAAGAATGTACCCTGTAATCCTAAAACATCCGTTTCGTGCATTTACTTGATATGGCCTTAGGGTTTTGAGGTTGATAGGCATGTTTTATATATTTATAAAGGTAACCAGGAATCATGGATTCCACATCCCTTAGAAACATCTGGGCATCTGTCTATTTGCATACAGAATTTTGGAATCCACATCGAAAGGGAAAATCAGGGCATCTGGCTGAGAACGAGAAGAGAATGCGTGTTCAGGGGTCCTCAATTGTCAAAATCTATATGGCCTCTTGATACGGTTTAATGAGGAATCTGGGCTTGAAGGTCCTTCCATTTTTCAGAGATACTTGCTGGGTGGACACCTAGAATCTCTTATTACAGATCCAAGGATATTCCAGTCCTTTTGATAGTTGGAATCGAGGATTTGGACCTAGAGTGTCGTTTGTTATTTATGAATATCTTCTGCCATAATCCAGTTCCCCAGGTATCAACTGGCATTTTACAACAAAATCCCTAGCTTCAGGTTACCTCAAAATACCTAAATTACGTGTAGTCAGGCTGGTGGGAATTGGTATATTGGGTTTAGAATATTCCACATTTTTGTCATTTCTTGTTAAAGGGAACATGGAAACTTGGATTACAGTTCCCAGGTACTATGGGAATCCTCATATAAGGAAAACTACATGGCCTCTTACTACGGAAGAATAAGGAATCTGGGTTATACGAGTACTCAAATCCCAAAAACCTACATGAAGTCTTACTAAGGGAGAAAAACTTATCAG
>NW_006990505.1:0-586 GCF_000164805.1 Carlito syrichta | reverse complement strand
ACTAGCTCACGTATCCAGCTAGCCAGCTGGCTAGCCAGCTGACTCAAGTAGCTGACATAATGAGCTAGCCAGCTAGCTAGCCAACTGACTTAACTAGATGACAACTCTAGCTAGCCAGGTGGCTACCCAGCTGATTTAGCTAGCCAGCTAGCAACGTATATTGCTGATTTGCCACCTGAATTAACTACCTAGCTACCTAGCTAACCAGTCGTCTAGTGAGTTTACTTAAATAGGTGACTTAACTAGCTAGCCAGCTGGCTAGTCAGCTGACTTAAGTAGTTAGCTACTCATATAGGCAGTTGACTAGTCAGCTGAATTAACTAACTGACTCAACTAGCTAGCCAGCTGATTTATCTATCTGATTTAACCAGCTAGCCAGCTGGCTGGCCAGGTGAATTAACTAGCTGACTTATCCAGCTAGCCAGATGGCTAGCCAGCTGACTTAAAAAGTTAGCTACCTTCCTAGCCAGCTGGGAAGCCAGATGAAATAACTAGCTGACTTAACTAGCTTGGTACGTAGTTATCCAGCTGGCTAACCAACTGACATAACTAGTTGACTTAACCAGGTAGCAAGCTGGGACAACTA
>NW_006990504.1:0-572 GCF_000164805.1 Carlito syrichta | reverse complement strand
CCCCCCTCTGGGGCGAGCAGCTGAGATAGCACCACCTGCTGGCGATTCAAGGTAACAACACTGAAACGGGAGAAACACGCTTGAAAAAGACATAGGCCAGAGTGGTGAAGGGAGAGTGATCTGAACTGTCCTTCACAGCAGACCAGGGGCAACTGACCCTAACTGCAAACTAATTTACCTGCTTGAAAAGAAAACTAGAAATCAGAACTGAAAGGACATTGAACTTAAACAAAAAGTCTCAGAGTGTGCTTCATTGATTCTGTTAGTTTAATGACTTAATTCTATTCCTACTTCATTGTTCCTTTTTTTCTCTTCCTTTTCTTCTCTTTTCTTCTCTCTGTAAATCATATCTTTGTATAGAGGAACAGCACACCAATAAGGTGGTTGGTTAGCTTGTATGTTAGCATCACTATATGTTTTATTTTTTTTGTGTGGGAGTTGGTTCTTCAGTAGCTGTGGTCTATTGTTTTCACCTGTTTCAGTATAGGTCTCTCTCTCCATTTGTTGGCACACATTTGTTTCCCCCCTTACTCCTCTATCTCTCCACCCCACTCTTCAACCCACTGTCTGCT
>NW_006990503.1:0-422 GCF_000164805.1 Carlito syrichta | reverse complement strand
GGGTACTTACTGACTACCCTCATTTCTGTTGCATGTCTCAGTGACTGGATCTCCTTATTGGTGGGTGCCCCAGTGACTGACTCTACTCTGAGATGTATGCCCCAGTGACTGGCCCTACTCTATAATATATGACCCAATGACTGGCATGCCTCTGTGATTGGTGCCCCAGTGACCGGCCCTCTGCTGTGATAGGGTACCAGTGTCAAGCAAGCATATATTATGGATGCCCTAGTGACTAACCCTCACCTGAGAATGATGCCACATTGTCTGGCTATCTTCTATTATGTTTGACTGCTCTCCTTCTTGATGATTGCCCCAGTGACTGGGCCTACTCCATAATGGATGCCCTATGACTGGTCCTCCTTGATTATGGGTGCCCTAGTGGCTGGGCCTCCTCTGTGATTGGTGCCCCGGTGACTAGC
>NW_006990502.1:0-453 GCF_000164805.1 Carlito syrichta | reverse complement strand
TGTCTGTCTCTCTGTGTCTGTCTCGCTGTCTCTCCTTTCTGTCTGTCTCTGTGTCAGACTCTGTGTTTGTCGCTCGTCCTTTCTGTCTGACTCTCTCTCTCTCTGTTTCTCCCACTTTCTGTCTCTCTCTCTCTGTTTCTGCCTCCACTCCCACTACCACTGTCAGCTCCACCTCCCTGGTTACAAGTTCACCTGGCCACATTCTTTGAACTTTTTCACTAGAAAGAGGAAAAGAAGAAGTGTCCTGTGGCACTAAGTTCTCTTTCAAAAGTACAAGCTAAGTCCAGTTGTCTTGGCAACCTGAGATGGAAATTCCCCCCAAGCTGTCTGATGGTGTGAGGGGAGCTGAGGCAGAGCTCAGAGGCTGCCTTCTTCTCCCTCCCTTTCTCCTGTTCTGTGGGGTGCTTAAATGAATTGGCAAGTGCTGAGAAGAATTTATATTTGATTAGGCTG
>NW_006990501.1:9578-10037 GCF_000164805.1 Carlito syrichta | reverse complement strand
TAGCTAGGTAGCAAGCTAGTAAGTCAGCTGGCTAGCCCAGCAGGATAGCTAGTTAAGTCAGCTAGTTAATTCAGTTGGCTTCCCAGCTGGCTTGCTCAGTAGCTAGCTACTTAAGACAGCTGAATAGGAAGCAGGCTAGCTGGTTAAGACAGCAAGATAATTCAGCTGACCAGCCAGTTGGCTAGCTAGTTAAATCAGCTGACCAGCCAGCTGGCTAGCTGGTTAAGTCAGCAAGTTAAGTCAGCTAGTTAATTCAGCTGGTTAGCTAGGTAGCTAGGTAGTTAGGTCAGCTAGATTAGTCAGCTGGTTAGATAGTTAAGTCAGTTAGTTAAGTCAGCTGGTATGCCAGTTGCCTAGCAGGGTAGCTAGCTAGTTAAGGCAGCTGGCTAGTCAGCTGGGTAACTAGTTAAGTAACCTAGTTAAGTCAGCACACAGGACAGCAGGTTAGCTAGGTAGGCA
>NW_006990501.1:0-9558 GCF_000164805.1 Carlito syrichta | reverse complement strand
GCTAGTTAAGAAGCTGACTATCCAGGTGGCTAGAGAGCTAAAGAGTCAGTTAATTCAACTGGCTAGCCAGCTGGATAACTAGTTAAGCCATCTAGTTTAAAAACCTGGCTGGCCAGCTGCCTACCTCGTTAATCAACTAGTTATGTCAGCTGGCTAACCAGCTGTGTAGCTAGTTAAGTCACCTCATTAAGTCAGTTGGCTAGCCAGCTCGCTAGCTAGTAAAAAAAGCTAGTTAATTCAGATGGCTAGACCGCTGTCTGTTTAGTTATTTCCTCTGGTAAACTCAACTGGCTAGTTAGGTAGCCAGCAATTTGAGTAGGCTAGTCATGTCAGCTAGCTATCTAGTTAAGTAAGCTATTTAAGTTGGCTAGCTAGCTAGCTAGATAGGAAGCTAGCTAGTTATTTCAGCTACTAAAGTCACCTGGTTTGCTGTGTAGCTAGCTAGTTAAGTCAGCTAGTTTTGTCAGCTGGCTAGCGAGTAGAGTCAGCTAATCTAGTCAGCTGTCTTGCCACCTGCCTAGCTGGTTAGCTAGCTAGTTAAGTCAGCTGGCTAGTTAGTTAAGTCACCTAGTTAAGTCACCTCACTAACCAGTGGGTTAGCTAGGAAGCTAGATAATTAAGTCAGCTGGCAAACCAGCGGGATATGGAAGTATCTAGCTAGTTAAGTCAGTTGGCTAGTCACCTATCTAGTGATGTCAGCTAGTTAAGTCAGCTGGCTAGCAAACTGGCTAAATAGTTAAGTCAGCTAGTTGAGTGTGCTGGCTAGTCAGTTGGCTAGCTGGTTAAGTCAGCTAGTTAGTTCAAGTGGCTAGCCAACTGGTTAGCTAAGTAGCTAGCAAGTTAAGTCAGCTGGCTAGCCAGTTGGCCTGCTAGTTAAGTCAGCGAGCTAAGTGTGCTGGCTAGTCAGCTGGCTAGCTAGGTGGAAATCTAGTTAATCCAGCTGGCTAGCCAGATGGCTATCTTGAGTCAGCTAGTTAAGTTGGCTGATTATTCAGCTGGTTAGCCAGGTGTCTGGCAATTTAAGTCAGCTTGTTAGCAGGCTGGTCATGTAAGTGGCCAACTAGTTAAGCTAGGTCACTAGCCGACTGACCAGCAGGGTGCCTGGCTAGTAAACTGGCTGTCTGTCCTACTATCCAGCCAGCTGAGTGACTATTTAAGCCAGGTGGCTAGCCAGCCGGCCAGCCCACAAGCTAGCTAGCTGGCTGCCTAGCCAGCTAGCCAGTCATGTAGCGAGCTAGTGAAGCCAGCTGGCTAGCTGTTTAGCCAACAAGGAAACAAGCTCGTTAAGTCAGCTGACTAGCCAGACAGCCAGCCAACTCGCTAGTCAGTGAGTTGTCAGCTAGCTATCCAGCTAGCAAGTTAAGGCAGCTAGCAAATCAGCTAGTTACTTAGCTAACTAGTTGGCTAGCAACTCAATCAGCTGGTCAACTAACTAGTAGGCTCTCATGCTTTCCATCAGGTTATCTAAGTAGTTGAATCACTTGCCTGCCAACCGGTCAGCAAACTAGTTGATTCGTTCACCAGCCAACTGGACAACTAACTTGTTGGCTTGCTCACAGGCCAACAGATCAGCTAACTAGTCAGCTGCCTCGCCAGCCAAGTAGTTAAGTCAGCTCACTGTTCAGTTCCCTTGCCGGCCAACTAGTTAAAGCAGCTCACCCATCGACTCACTCATTGGCCGACTAGTTAAGTCTGGTCACCGGTAAGCTCACTCAATGACCCACTAGTTAAGTCTTCTGGCCTTTGGCTCACTCGTGAGATGACTAAAGTCAGCTGACCAGTCAGCTCACTCTTGACTGACTAGTTAAGTCAGCTGACCAGTCGGCCAGTCAGCTTACTCGCCGGTAGACTAGTTAAGTCAGCTCACATGTTGGCTCACTCGTTGGCAGACTAGCTAAGTCAGCTAACTTATCTTTGGAATATCCAGCCAACTAGTTAAGTCAGCTAACCTATCAGCCGACCTGTCGTCCAACTTGTCAGCTGACAAGTTAGCTCAACTAACTAGTCGGTCAGCACACAAGCCAGCCAACTAGGTGACCACACCAGAGTGGGACAACTCGTCAGTCAACTAGTTAACTAACCAGCAATTTGGCCGACTATTCATCCAACTTGTTAAGCCAGGAAACAATTCTACTGAGTAGTCAGCCAAAGTGTTAAACCAGCTAATTAGTAATCAAATTCGTCAGGAAACAAGTTAAGTCACCTAGATGACTCATTATCCAACTAGATAAATCAGCTAATTACCCGTTTACCAACTAGTTAAAACAGTTAGCTAACTCTTTAGCCTACTCATTAAGTCACCTAGTGATAAGGCTAGTGATAAGGCTATCTAGTTAAGTCAGCTAGTTAAGTCAGCTGGCTATCCAGCTGTCTAGCTAGGTAGCTAGCTAGTTAAGTCTGCTGGCTATCCAGCTGGCTACTTCGTTAAGTCACCTAGTTAAATCAGTTGGCTAGGCTGCTGGCTAGCCTGGTAGCTAGGCAATTAAGTCAACTGGCTAGCCAGCTGGAGACCTAGTTATGTCAGCTACCTTAGTCAGCAGGCTAGCAAACTGGCTGGATAGCTGTCAGCTCGTTAAGTCAGTTGTATAGCCAGCTGGTTAGCTGGTAAAAAGCTAGTTACATCAGATGGGTAGCGAGTTGGCTCACTAGATATTTCAACTAGTTAAGTCAGCTGGCTAGCTAGGAAGCTAGCTAGTAAAGTCAGCTAGATATGTCAGCTAGCTAACTAGTTAGGTCAGCTAGTTAAGTCAGCTAGCTATATGATAGCTAGCTTGGTAGCTGGCTAGTTAAATCCGCTAGTTAAGACAGCTGGCTATTAAGGAAGCTAGCTAGTTAAGTCAGCTAGTTAAGTCAGCTGGCTTGCTAGTTAAGTCAGTTTGTTAAGTCAGTGGGGTAGCCAGCTGACTAGCAAGTTAGCTAGCTAGTTAAGTCAGCTGACTAGCTAGCTGGCTAGCTAGTTAAGTCACCTAGTTAAGTCAGCTCTCTGGCCAGCAGGCTAGCTATCAGTCAATATGTTGGCTGATAAGTTAGCTGACTTAACTAGGTAGTTAGGTACCTAAGTCAGCTGGCAAACCAGCGGGCTATGTAGGTAGGTAGCTAGTTAAGTCATCTGGCTAGGTATCAGGTGTCTAGTTATGTAAGCTAGTTAAGTCAGCTGGTTATCAAGCTGTCTAGCTAGGTAGCTAGCTAGTTAAGTCTCCTGGCTAGCCAGCTGGCTACTTTGCTAAGTCATCTAGTTAAGTCGGCTGGCTAGCCTGCTGGCTAGCTAGGTAGCTAGGCAAATAATTCATCTGGCTAGCCAGCTGGCTAGCTAGCTAATTCAGCTAGATAAGTCAGCTGGCTAGCCAGCTTGCTAGCTAGGTAGCTAGCTAGTTATCTCAGCTGTCTAGCCAGCTCGCTATATACTTAAGTGACCAAGTTAAGTCAGCTGACTGGCCAGCTGTCTAGTTCGGTAGCTTGCCAGTTATGTCAGCTCACTAACAGCTGGCTAGTAAGATAAGTCACCTAGTTAGTTCAGGTGGATAGGCAGCTGGTTATCTAAGTATCAAGCTAGTTAATTCAACTGTCTAGAAAGCAAGCCAGCTAGTTAAGGCAGCCAGTTAAGTTAGCTGGCTAGCCAGCTGCCTATTTAGCTAGTGACCTAGTCAAGTCAGTTGGCTAGACAGCTGGCTAACTAATTAAGTCAGCTAGTTAAGTCAGTGGTTATTCAGGTTTCTAGGGAGGTAAAGAGCTAGTTAAGTCAGCTGGTAGACAGCTGTATAACTTGTTAAGCCAGTTAGTTTAGTCACCTGTCTGGATAGCTGCCTATCTCATTAATCAACTAGTTAAGTCAGTTGGGTAACCAGCTGACTTGCTAGTTAAGTCATCTCATTAAGTAAGTTGGCTAGCCAGCTCGCTAGCTACATAGAAAGCTAGTGAATTCAGATGGCTAGCTGGTTAAAACTGCTGGTTAATTCTAGAGGCTAGCCAACTGGCTAGTGATGTAGCTTGCAAGTTAAGTCAGCTGGCTAGCCAACAGTGTGGCTGGCTATTTAAGCTGGCTGGCAATCCAAATGTCCAGTCAGCAGGCTGCCGAATTAAGCTGGCTGGCCAGTCTTCTAGCTCAACTGCTGACTAGTTAAGGCAGCTCGCCTGTCGCCTCAATCACCGGTTGACTAGTTAAGTCAGCTCACTGGTCGACTCAATGACCGGCTGACAAGTCCTCTGACCTGTCAGCTCATTTGCCAGTTGACTAAAGTCAGCTGACCAGTCAGTTCACTTGCCAGTCGAATAGTTAAGTCAGCTGATCAGTCGGCTGACTCGTTGGCTGACTAGTTAAGTCAACTGACCTGTCAGATCACTCGCCGGACAATTAGTTAAATCTGTTCATCTGTTGGCTCACACGCCGGCTGACAAGTTAAGTCAGCTAACTGGTTGGTCACTTAGCTGTCAACTAGTTAAGTCAGCTAAACAATCGGCCGAATAGTAGACCAAATTGTCAGCCTATAAGGTAGCTCACATAACAAGATAATCACCAACAAGTGAGAGCTAGACAGCGACAAGTGAGGCCATCTAACTAATTGGCCTACTAATCGCCCGACTAGTTAGGCCAGCACAACAGCCATCCAAATATTTAACAGAGCTGACTAGTGGGCCAAATCGTCAGTCAACTATCTAACCCAGCTAACTTGTCTGCCGAGTAGTCGGCCAACATGTTAAGCTACCTATCAAGTCCGTCGTGTAGTGAGAAAATGCGTTAAAACAGCTAATTATTCTGCTGACTTGTCAACCAACAATTAAGTCACCTAGCAAACTCGTTAAACAACTAGTTAAGCCAGCTAGTTAACTCGTTCACCAACGAGTTAATATAGGTAGGTAACTCATTAACCAACTCGTCAGCTAGATATCTTGTTATCCAACTAGTTAAGTCAGTTAGCTAAGTCAATTATCTAACCAGTTAGCTAGCTAAGTCAGCTAGTTGACTAGTTAACTAAATATTTAAGCCAGCTACTTAAACCTGCTACTTAACTAGTTAACTAATTTGTTAAGTTAGTTATTTATTCAGCTAGTTATATAGTTAGCTAACTATTTATTTCAGGTATTTAAGAAAGCTAGCAAACTAGTTAAGTCAGCTAGTTAAGTCAGCTGGCTAAGTAGTTAAGCCACCTACTTAATTCAGTTAGTTAAGTCAACTTTCTAAATAAGTCAGCTGGTTAAGAGAACTAAGTAGCTAGTTAGCTAATGGTTTAAGTGAACAGGGTGAGTCAGGTAGTTAGCTACTTAATTAGCTGGTTGAGTCAGCTGGTTGAGTCATCTAGCTAGCTAGTTAGCAAATGGGTTGAGTCAGTTGGTTGAGTAGGCTAGCTAGCTAGTTAGCTAACGAATTAAGTTAACTGCTGAGTAGTTACCTAGCTAGTTAGCTAATGAGTTAGGTCAGCTGCTTTAGCAACCTGGGAAGCTCATTAGCTAATGAGTTAAGTCAGATGAATACGTCAGCTAGCTAGCACATTCGATAATGGGTAAGCTAACCAATTAGCTAGCTGGTTAAGTCAGCTAGATAGCTAGGCAGTTAACTATTTAAGTCTGCTTGTTAGCTAGGTAGCTATCAGTTTAGTTAACTGTTTAAATCAGCTGGTAGCTAGGTAGCTAGCTAGTTAGCGAAATATTCATGTCAGCTTTCTTGCTAGGGAGCTAGCTAGTTAATTCAGCTAAGTAAATCAGCTGGCTGACCAACTGGCTTGCTAGGTAGTGAGGTAGTTAAGTCAGTTGGCTAGCCAGCTGGCTAGCTGGTTAATTCATCTAGATAAGAGAGCTGGTTAGCCAACTGGCAAGGTAGGTAGCTAGCTAGTTAAGTCAGCTAGATAGCTAAATGTCTAGATAGTGATGTCTTCGAGTTAAGTAAGTTGGATAGCCAACTGGCTAGCTAGTTAAGTCTGCTAGTTTTGTCAGCTGTCCAGCCAGCTGGCTAGGTAAGTAGCTAGCTAGATAAGTCAGCTTGCTAGCCAGCAGGCTAGCTGTTCAAGTCAGCTAGTTAAGTCAGCTGAATAGTCTGCTGGCTAGGTAGGTAGCTAGATATTTAAGTGAGCTGGTTAGCCAGCTTGCTAGCTTAAGTCATCTAGGTAAGTCAGTTGTCTAGCCAGCTTGCTAGATAGGTAGCCAGCTAGTAAAGTCAGCTGGCTAGCCAGCTGAATAGCTGGTTAATTCAGTTAGTTAAGTCAGCTGGAAGCTAGCTGGCTAGCTAGTTAAGTCCGCTGGTTAAGTCAGTTGGCTATCCAGCTGGTTAGTTAGTTAAAAAGCTAGATAGCCAGACTCGGTGTCTCAGTCTGTAATCCTGTGCCTTGGGAGGCTGAGGTGAGTGGATTGCCTGAACCCTCAGGTTCGATGCCCACCTGGGCAGCGAGACCTCATCTCTACAATAAATCAAAAAATCAGCCGGGTGTGGTAGCACATGCCCATAATTCTGGCTACTTGGAAGGCTGAGGCGGAAGGATCACTGAAGCCCAGCAGATCGAGGCTGCAGTGGCCAGAAGCAGACACTGCACTCCAGTCTGGGTGACAGAGTGAGACTCCAACTCAAAAAAATAAAGCAAAATAAAAAGCTAGATAAGGCAGATGGCTATTCATCAGGCTAGCTAGTTATTTCAGCTAGTTAAGTCAGCTGGCTAGCTAGGAAGCTAGCTATATAAGTCAGCTAGTTATGTCAGCTAGCTAACTAGTTAAGTCAGCTGACTAGCTAGAGAGCTAGCTAGGTAGCTAGCTAGTTAAGCCAGCTAGTTAAGACATCTGGCTAGCTAGGTAGCTCGCTGGTAAAGTCAGCCTGTTAGGTCAGATTTCTAGCTAGTTAAGTCTGCAAGCTTAGTCAGCAGGCTAGCCAGCTGCCTAGCTGGGTAACTTGCTATTTAAGTCAGCTGGGTAGCCAGTTAGCTAGCTAGTTAAGTAACCTATTAAAGTCAGCTCACTAGCCAGCTGCTTAGGTATGTAGCTAGGTAGTTAAATCAGCAGGCAAAACAGTGGGCTACGTAGTTAGCTAGGTAGTTAACTCAGCTGACTGTCCATCTGTCTAGCTATGTAGCTAGGCAGTAAGGTCAGCCTACTAGCCAGCTGGCTAGCTCCATAAGTCATCTAGTTAAGTCAGCTGGCTAGCCAGCTGGCTAACTAGGTAGCTAGATAGTTTAGTCAGCTGTCTAGCCTGCTGGCTTGCTAGTTAAGCCACCTAGTTAAGTCACCTGGGTATCCAGCTGTCTAGCTAGGCAGCTTGCTACTTAAGTCAGCTGTCTAGTCAGCTGGCTATCTAGGTAAGTCACTTATTAAAGTCAGCTAGCTAGCCAGCTGGCTAGCTATATAGAAAGCTAGTTGATTCAGCTGTCTGGCAAGCAGGACAGCTATTTAAGTCAGCTAGTTAAGTCAGCTGGCTAGCCAGTTGGTTAGCTAGGTAGCGAGCCTGTTAAGTCAGTTGGCTAGCTAGATGGCTTACTAATTAAGTCAGCTGACTAGCCAGCTAGCTCGCTAGGTAGAGAGTTTGTTAAGTCAGCTGAGTAGTCACCTGGCTAATTAGTTAAGTCAGCTAGTTGTGCCAGCTTGTTAACTGGTTAAATCAACTTGTTATGTCAGTTGGCTAGCCAGCTGGATAACTACGTACCAAGCTAGTTACATCAGCTGGCTAGCCAGCTCTCTAGCTAGTTTAGTCAGCTAGTTAATTCATCTGGCTTCCCAGCTGGCTAGGAAGGTAGCTAGCTTGTTAAGTCACTGGCTAGCCATCTGGCTAGTTGGTTAAGTCAGCTAGTTAATTCAGCTGACCAGTCAGCTGGCTAGCTGGTTAAATCAGATAGATAAGTCAGCTGGCTAGCTAGTTGAGTCAGTTAGTTAAGTCAGCTGACTAGCCAGCTGCCTATCTGGGTAGCTAACTACTTAAGTCAGTTGACTAGCCAGCGGTCTAACTAGTTAAGTCACCTATTTAAGTAAGCTCACAAGCCACCTGGTTAGCTAGGTAGCTAGGTAGCTAATTCAGGCAGCAAGCCAGTGGTATACATCGGTAGTTATCTTGCTAAGTCAGCTGGCTAGCCACCTGGCTAGCTAGAGATGTCAGCTAGTTGAGTCAGCTGGCTAACTATCTGGCTAGCTAGATATGTCAGTTAATTGAGTCAGCTGGCTAGTCAGCTGGCTAGCTGGATAAATGAACTAGTTAATTCAAGTGGCAAGACAACTGGATAGCTAAGTAGTTACATAGTTAATTCATCTTGCTAGTCGTTTGGCTATCTGGTTAAGTCAGCTAGTTAAGTCAGCTGGCTAGCCAGCTCAATAACTCACTGACTTAACTAGCTAGACAGTCGGCTAGCCAGCTGACTTAATTAGCTAGCTAACTACCTAGCCAGCTAGCCAGCTAGACTCCCAGCTACCTAGGTAGTTAAGCCAGCTGGCTAGCCATCTATTCAACCAGGTAGCTACCTAGTTAAGTCAGCTGGCTAGCCAGCTAGCCAGCCAACCAGCTAGTCAGCTATTTAAGTCAGTTAGCTTGCCAGCTAGTTAGTTAAGTCAGCTAGCAAGTGAGCTAAATATTCATCTAGCTAGTTGTCAGCGAACTAGTCAAATTGCTTGTCAAATAGCTAGTTATGTCATCGAGGTAGTCAGCTAGCTAGTCAGCTAGATAATTAAGTCAGCTAGCCTGCTAGCTAGCCAGTTAGCTAGCTAGTTGTCAGGTTGCTAGACAGCTAGATAGCTTGTTTGCTAGCTAGTTATATCAGCTAGATAGCCAGCTAGCTAGTTAAGGCAGCTAGCAAAACAGGTAATTACTTGGCTAACTAGTCGGCTAGCAACTCAGCTAGCTGGTCAGTTAACTAGTGGGCTCGCTTGCTTTCCATTAAGTCAGCTAAATATTCGGCTCACTCACCTGCCAACCTGTCAACAAACTAGTTGACTTGCTCGCCAGTCAACAGGTCAACTAACTTGTCGATTTGCTCACAGGCCAACAGATCAGTGAATTAGTCAGCTTGCTTGCCAGCCAACTAGTTAAGTCAGCTCACAGGTCGACTCACTCACCGGCCAAATAGTTAAGGCAGCTCACATGTCGGCTCACTCGCCAGTCAACTAGTTAAGTCGGCTCACTGGGGGTCTTACTCACTGGCCAACTAGTTAAGTCTGACCAGTTGGCTGACACATCAGCCAACTAAATTCAACTGACCAGTCATCTCATATGCTGGCCGACTAGTTAATTCAACTGAGGAGTCGACTCACCTACTTACCAACTAGTTAAGTCAGCTGACCAATCGGATCACTTCCCTGAGAACTATTTAATTCAGCTGACCAGTCGGCTCACTCGCGAGTCTTCTAGTTAAGTCAGCTAACCTGTAAGCTCACTCGTCGGCTGAGTAATTAAGTCAGCTAACTGGTCGGCCTACTATCTGTCCAGCTAGTTAAGTTAGTTAACCAATCGGCCGACTAGTGGGCCAACATGTCAGTCGACAATTTAGGTCAGCTCAGTAGTCAGCCGACAAGTTAGGTCAGTTAAATAGCCAGACAACTATTCGGACGACTAGTTAGATCAGTAAATCTGTCACCCAACTAGTTAACCGAGTTAAATAG
>NW_006990500.1:0-713 GCF_000164805.1 Carlito syrichta | reverse complement strand
AATATTCAAGCATTTCTGTTCTTCTGATAGTGAGATCCATGTGCAAACAGCTTTCTTCAGTTTTAAAAGCTGCATCTGATTATTTACTAAACATAAACTTATAATATTTACACTTTAAGAGAGTAAATATCTTTTCTCTGATGTCTATGAGAATATCTCTTTATATTAGATCAAATTACACTTATGGCTTGTAAGTATTGACAGTATGAAGATGCATCAAGATATACTGTCCTGGCCTCATTTTCTCATTTGCATGTAAGTAGTAAGACAAATGATTTCTAAAACTCAATGATTCTTTGTCCTCTATTTCCAAAGAAAAATGTTATCCTGCACACTCACCTCACTCCGAACTTACAATAATGCTTACTGTGAGCCACAAAAAACCTCTTCACCTTGATCTTTTAAAGGAGATTACATATCAGTGTTCTTCATCCTCCATGAAAAGCATGAGATGAGTGCTGATGACCTACTATGCAAGGACATTTCACAGCTCTGAAGTACCAACAGCTGACCCCATGCCTTTACATCAACACTCTTAATGAAGACATAGCATCATGTGAGTTGAGTTACATGAATATTGTTTGCTTTTTGAAATATCCTCCTATTCTGTCAATGAAAACCAAAATTATAGAGAAGATACTTATGCTTTCCTAAAAAACAAACAAAAAAAACCATTTTCTAATGCCACTCGATATTTGATATTTACTTCAACT
>NW_006990499.1:0-777 GCF_000164805.1 Carlito syrichta | reverse complement strand
AGGCCCAAGCCAATAGGATGGCCTGAGTTGGGCACTTTGAAAGCAGCCTGAGCAACCTAGTGAGGAAAGAAAGATTGAAGGAAAGTAATCTATTATCCTGCAAATTTTCTGCTCTCAGTCATTCCTCCCCCCAATCCCCCATATGTGAGGGTCCCCAAGCTCACCTCCATCCCCTACCCCTGCCAATGACTGCCCCCACTTTGGTTGGGGAGTTCCCTAGGCTTCCTGGCCTTGGTCCTGCCGGTTCTCCTCTCTGAGGTGAGAAATGTTTCCCAGGCAGGCCAAACATCTGACTTGGCAACGAGGTTCTTCTGCCCTGAAAGGACAGGAACACATCCCTCATCCTGGGACATTTCTTCCCCCAATCCCATTTTTCCTTGATCTAAAGTCAGTTGCACTGTGAGCACATCAAGCGCAGTTGAGAATCATCGCACTGTGTATGATTCTGATGTTTTAGGAGATAGGTCTGGCTCTGTGGCCCAGGTTGGGGCCCGGGGACATGACCGTCCTTCTCAGCCAGCTCTTAAATCGCGAGCTAGCCAGGCTTGGTTGCTCAGCCTGTAGTCCCGAGCCTTTGGGAGGCTGAGGTGAATGGATTGCCAGAGCCCGCGGGTTTGAGACCTGCTTGGGCAGGAAGACCTCATCTCTACAATAAATCAAAAAATCAGCCGCGGGCTGTAATTCCAGGTATGTGGAAGACTGTGGCAGAGGGATCATCGGAGCCCAGCAGGTCGAGGCTGTGGTGACCGGGAGTGGCCACTGCACTCCAGTCTGGGT
>NW_006990498.1:0-843 GCF_000164805.1 Carlito syrichta | reverse complement strand
TTAGCCAACTGACTTAACTAGCTGACATAACCAGTTAGCCAGCTGGCTAGCGAGCTGTCTTAACTCACTACCTACCTAGCTAGCCAGATGACTAGACACTTGAATTAACTAGCTGACATAAGGAACTAGCCAGTTGGCTAGCCAGCTGACAACTAGTTGACAACTCGTTCGCCAACTGGCTAGCCATCTGACTTAACTAGCTGAAATCACTAGCTAGCCAGGTGGCTAGCCAGCTGACTTAATTAGTTGACTTAACTAGCTAACTACCTACCTAGCCAGCTTACTTAACTAGCTGACTTAATTAGCTAGCTACCTAGCTAGTCAGCTGGCTGGCCAACTGGCTTAACTACCTGACTTAACCAGATAGCTAGATTGCTAGCAAGCTGACTTAACTAGCTGACTCAACTAGATAGCCAGCTGGCTGGCCAGCTGAATAAACTAGCTTACTTAACCAGCTAGCCATCAGGGTAGTCAGCTGACTTAACTAGCAGTCTACCTATCTAGCCAGATGGGAAGTAAGCTGAATTAAGAGGCTGACTTAACTAGGTGACTCAACTTGTTGGCTGAGGAGTCAGCAGACTACTTAGCTGGTTAAACATGTTGGATGACTACTCGGCCGACTTGTTAGCTGGCTTAACAAGTCGGCAGAAAAGTCGACCAACTAGTTAGCTCAGTTAACTACTTGACTGACTTGTTGGCCCACTAGCTAGCATGCTTAACCAGTTGGCAGGTTGATTTGCTGACCTAATTTGTCAGACAACTAGCTGGCCAACTAGTTAGCTGGCCTAACTATTCGGCCTACTAATTAGTTGAGCTAACTTGTTGGCTGAAAATTGGGCCAAC
>NW_006990497.1:0-303 GCF_000164805.1 Carlito syrichta | reverse complement strand
TAGGTAAGATGGACATCTTCACAATGTTGATTCTTCCAATCCATGAGCATGGGATATTTTTCCACTTGTTTGTGCCATCTTTGATTCTTTGAGCAGTGTTTTGTAGTTTTCATTGTAAAGGTGTTTCACGTCTCTGGTTAGGAAGATGCCAAGTTATTTCATTTTTTTTTTTTTTGGTGGCTTTTGTGAATGGAATTGTGGTTTTTATTTGGGTTTCTGTTTATTATGGGTATAAAGAAATGGGATTGTCTTTCGCACATTTATTTTATATCCTGAGACTTTGCCAAAGGCCTTTATCAGTGT
>NW_006990496.1:0-320 GCF_000164805.1 Carlito syrichta | reverse complement strand
AAGACGCTCTGTAGATCTTTGCGATGGAGTACTAGTGTATGCAAGATTCCTTATTCTTCCGTAGCAAAAGTTCATGTAGTGTTCTGTATATGAGGACTCCCATTACTGAAATCCCTGCTTCATTCTCAACAAGACGCCGAGACATTTCTTGTGACCTAGAATTCCAGTTGCTTTGATATTAAGAGAAAGACTCCCATAAAGTTCTTGTGTAATTGGAACCCAAGACTCCTGGTTCCCTTATCAAAGGACACCCTAAAATGTGGCGACATAGAAGCCCAGATTGCTGATTAAACCTTATCAAAAGACCTTGTAGATATAGA
>NW_006990495.1:0-317 GCF_000164805.1 Carlito syrichta | reverse complement strand
GAGATCTTGTTTTAACATTTCACAGCTCATAAAGTATATAAAATGAATTGACATTAGATACAATTCAAATGAAATTACATGCAGTCAAAATGATTTTAATGGTATATAAATTTTAAATAAATACCATTTTTGCTTGTAATTTTAAGTTATTTTCATTAAACATTATCAAATTTGCAGTAAAAGCTACTTTCTGAAATTATACTGTGTTTGGTAACAGTGATTGAAGGTGGTTCTTCTAAATCAGAAAGTTTGTAATCTTAGTACGGAACTAAAAATCATTCTGTTGGTAGGGTAAGTCAGGATATACAGATTTTATT
>NW_006990494.1:0-329 GCF_000164805.1 Carlito syrichta | reverse complement strand
GACGGCTGACCTCTCGGCTCAATCACTGATCAACTACTTAAGTCTTCTGTCCAGTCAGCTCATTCACCAGCAGACTAAATTCAGCTGACCAGTCAGATCACTCACCGACTAGTTAATTCAGCTGATCAGTTGGCTCACTCACTGGCCATCTAGTTAAGTCAGTTAAATGGTATGCTGACTAGTCGCCCAACTAGTTATGTCAGCTCACCAATCGGCCGACTACTCGGCCAACTTGTCAGCTGAGAAGTTAGCTCAGTTAACTAGTAGGCAGATTAGTTAGGTCAGGAAACCAGCAGGCCAACTAGTTAGTCATGCTAACTAGTGGGCCA
>NW_006990493.1:0-881 GCF_000164805.1 Carlito syrichta | reverse complement strand
AGCTGGCTAGCTACATAGCTATCTAGGTAGCTAGCTAGTTAAGTCTGTTTGATAAGCCAGCTGGAGAGCTATGTAACTAGCTGGTTAAGTCAGCTAGTTAAGTTAGCTTGCTAGCTAGTTATGTCAGTAAGTTAAGTCAGCTTTCTAGCCTGCTGAATAGCTGGGTAGCTAGCTAGTTAAGTCAGTTGGCTAGCCAGTTAGGTAGTTATTTAAGTACCCTAGTTAAGTCAGCTCAATAGACAGCTGGTTAGCTAGGTAGCTAGCTAGTTAAGTCAGCTGGCTAGCTAGGTACCAAGGCAATTATGTCAGCAGTATAGACTGCTGGCTAGCTAGTTAAGTCACCTAGTTAAGTCAGTTGTTTATCCAACTGGCAAGCCAGGTAGGTTGCTAATTAACTCAGCTGGTTTGAGAGCTGGCTAACACGTTAAGTCATCTAGTTTAGTCAGTTGGCAAGCCAGAAGGCTAACAATATAGCAAACAAGTTAATTCAGCTCTCTAGCAAGCAGGCCAGCTATTTATGTCAGTTAGTTAAGTCAGCTGTCTATTCAGTTCGTTAGCTAAGTAGCGAGCTAGTTATTTCAGTTGATTATCCAGCTTTCTAGGTAATTAAGGCAGCTAATTAAGTCAACTGTCTAACCAGATAGATAGCTATATAGAGAACTAGTTAAGTCAGCTGGCTAGCCAGTTGGATAACTAGTTAAATCAGCTAGTTAAGGCACCTGCCTGGCCAACTGCCTAGCTCGTTTATCAAGTAGTTAATTCAGCCTGCTTACAAGCTTCCTAGATAAATTAGTCACCTCGTTAAGTCAATTGGCTAGCCTGCACACTTGCTAGTCAAAAAGCCAGTCAATTCACATGGCTAAACAACTGGATAGTTAGAT
>NW_006990492.1:0-427 GCF_000164805.1 Carlito syrichta | reverse complement strand
TACAGTCTGTCTATTCAGCAGTATGCAGTCTTGGTCCGTTCAGAGAATCTCACCAGTTCACCTATGCTGTCGCCATCTTGCCCCGTCTCCCTGTTTAATTCTTTTAAAAAATTAAAAGAAGCCAGGCTTGGTGGCTCAACCTGTAATCCTGCACCTTTGGAAGGCTGAGGTGAGTGAATTGCTTGAGCCCACGGGTTGGAGACCCACCTGGGCAGCGAGACATCATCTCTACAATAAATAAAAAAATCAGCCGGGCATGGTAGCCCTTGCTTGTAATTCCGGCTACTCGGAAGGCTGAGGCGGAAGGATCGCTGGAGCCCAGCGGCCACCACACTCCAGTTTGGGCAACAGAGTGAGACTCCAACTCAAAAAAAAAAAAAAGAATTAAAAGAATTAAGAAAAATGAAGCTCAATGAAGATGCATTCA
>NW_006990491.1:2495-3027 GCF_000164805.1 Carlito syrichta | reverse complement strand
TCCTGAGATACCACCTAACTCCAGTCAGAATGGCAATTATCAACAACTCAAAAAATAACAGCTGCTGGAGAGGGTGTGGTGAAAAGGGAACACTTCTACACTGTTGATGGGACTGTAAACTAGTGCAATCTCTGTGGAAAGCCATGTGGCGATTCCTAAAAGCTCTAAATATCAACCTTCCATATGATCCCGCAATCCCCCTACTGGGATTACATCCTGAAGAGCTTCTGCTTTTCTTACTCTGCTATACAGCTGAGTTCTGTTCATTTAATAGCGATAGCTGGGAGATGGAGGCCTGGGAGACAAGTGGCTTGTGGCGTATCAGGAAGCCTCGATGAATTATTGATTGCATTTCTCTTCCCTTTTTGTGCTGCTCATGGAGAAGGCATTGTTAAAAAGAATACAGCTCAGCCGGTGTTAACAGAAAAAGAAAGGCACCCAGCTGGTTCTCTGGAGACCGGGAACCTCTCCCTTGGAGTCTTACCCTGTCACCCAGACTGGAGTGCAGTGGCTACTCCTGGCCACCGCAGCC
>NW_006990491.1:0-678 GCF_000164805.1 Carlito syrichta | reverse complement strand
ATTTAGGGCAAGAAGATGTAATAATGGAATTTATTTTATACATCTATGAGCTTTTATCAGGAAGTAAAAGCTTTCCCTGGAAAACATCTCCCTGTTACAAGGGAGACAGAAAAAATGGAGAACAGAATTGTCATAACTGGTTTAGACTAAGTATTCCAACACTTAGAGATAGGCACATTGCTGTTGCAAATGTTATCTCAGTACAGTGTGTGTATGTATGTGTGTGTGTGTGTGTGTGTGTGTGTGTGTGTGTGTGTGCGCGCACGTGTGTCCTAAGCCTCCCCCTAAAGCTATATGTATAGATTTAGGATAAAGAAGAAATGATCAAAGATAAAATTATTGCTTAGCTCTCTGTAGCTAAGACGAGGTATAGAATGAAATTCTAATGTACTTTAGAAATTATTATTATAAAGGTAATAAAATTATTGGTGATTTTTATATTCCTCCTCATATTTTCAAATTGTGTATGTTGAATATGTACTAGTTATGCAATCAAAATTTTATCATATTTTTAAAAAATACTAGTTACCAATAAAATCATTGCCTGGGGAAAATAAGTAGACCATTTTAAGAGCCAATCTGGTTGATTGAAGGAAGTATAATGCATTCAGGTCATTTTACCAGAACACATAGAAAATATGGAAAATAATTAGTGAAGTGCAAAAGCAGAGGAACATT
>NW_006990490.1:0-337 GCF_000164805.1 Carlito syrichta | reverse complement strand
GCCTGTAATTCCGGCTACTTGGAAGGCTGAGGCAGAAGGATCGCCAGAGCCCAGTAGGTGAGGCTACGGTGGCTGGGAGCGGCCACTGCACTCCAGTCTGGGCAACAGAGTGAGACTCCAACTAAGAAAAAAAAATTAACATGTATAAACAGGTAAAATGTACTAGACTTCTATTGCATATAAGTTAAATGCTTGTGTTTTCTCTAACCCATAAATAACCATGGTTGGTATAGTAGAGGAGATTTTTATGAGAAGCCTGAAAATAAAGATGAGAAAGGAAAATACTTAAAACTTGACACTAAGTAACACCACCTTGGTCTTAATTAATTTGTAATTG
>NW_006990489.1:0-398 GCF_000164805.1 Carlito syrichta | reverse complement strand
AGGCAAGTCGAATGGTCAACTGGCTTAACTAGTCAGCCGAAGTGGGAGATGACGGGTCAGATGAATCTAGTCGGCTAGCGAGTGAGCCAATTGGTCAGACTTAACTAGTCAGATGGTGAGTGAGCTGACCAATGAGCGGACTTAACTAGTTGGCTAACGAGTGAGCCAACACATGAGCTGCCTTAAATATTTGGCCGGTGAGTGAGCTGGCCTGTGAGCTGACTTAACTAGTTGGCTGGCGAGCCAGCCAACTAGTTCACTGACCTGTTGGCCTGTGAGCGAGTGACAAGTTAGTTGACATGTTGGCTGGCGAGCAAGCCGACTAGTTTGCTGACCGGTTGGTAGGCGAGTGAGCCGAATATTTAGCTGAGCTGTTGGAAATCGAGTGAGCCCACTAG
>NW_006990488.1:0-421 GCF_000164805.1 Carlito syrichta | reverse complement strand
CAGTTTTCAATTCTCAGGGGTAGTTTAAAATGCAACGGAATGATCTCTTTAAAGATCATTCCAGTGCAATCCCTTTAGAAACTAATGGCCACCTAATATTCTGAGTGGGATATATATATATATATATATATATATTTTATATTAATATTTCATTTTATATTATATAAATATATTATATTTAATTATATATATTTAAAGAAGACAGTTAATTTAGACTTTTCTAGTTTTTATGGGATTCGTTTTGCTAAATTTTATTTTCCCAGAAAATTATACATTTTATTAAGGTTATCAAACTAATTTGAATATAATGAGTTAAACAGATTCTTGTGGTTCTTTTCTTATTAGTTGTTCTTGTTTTGTGTATGAACTTTTTCATTTTTTTCTCTAGCTAAGTTTGTCAATGTTGAAACACCTCCTTCTG
>NW_006990487.1:0-311 GCF_000164805.1 Carlito syrichta | reverse complement strand
GAAGTTGCGGTGGCCGGGAGCAGTCACTGCACTCCAGTCTGGGCGACAGAGTGAGACTCCAGCTCAAAAAAAAAAACATGAATGAAAGAAGAATGGTTAAGGGTAGCTTGAGGCTGTGTGGGATCGAGGGAGCTGATTAGGTAAGTTGAGAGATAGATCTAAGAACATCAAAATGTCTCTGTAGAATAATGCAGCCGGCACAACAAATAAAATACTGGGAACTCAGGTGATGGCATAGGGCTTCAGATAGTATTTGAGTGATAAAGTCCTTCACCGTAACAGCTTAGTGCAGTACTTTATGTTAAGCCTTG
>NW_006990486.1:0-338 GCF_000164805.1 Carlito syrichta | reverse complement strand
GACTGGGCCACATCCTGTAGGGCCCAGTGTGATCTTTGGACTGGGCCACATTCTTTAGAAAATTGGCTTAAGCTATAATTAAGAGCTTCCGTAGCATTGTGTAAATAGTATAGTTTAAGATAGTCATCATGGGTTTTGTGTGAGCTCTAAAAGTTATTGATTATCAGAACATCATTAGGCTAGTAAGGATTGTTACACTGCTTTTGAAAAGCATTAACTAACAAAGGGAACAATGAGACAATCTTGGGGTTTGTTCCTCCTCACACCTAAGCATCTGGTGGGTGGGGGATGCCCCCCCTACACCTGGCTTTGTGTTCACGTGAAAGACTTGTGAGACT
>NW_006990485.1:0-506 GCF_000164805.1 Carlito syrichta | reverse complement strand
CTAGAGTTCCCAATGGATGTTGGATCGGCAGACAATTAGGCTGTGGCTTTGGGAAGCCAAAGCAGGGGAACACTGGAGCCTGGGAGTTGGGGACCAGTCTAGGCCTCATCGCTCCTCATATTGCAAACACTGGAGTCTCACATGGTGTCTCTTGCAGTCTTTGCTACACGGGTTGCGTTGTCCTCCTTCCCATGGCATTCCTTTGGGTCGCCCCCCAACAGAACGTGTGAGTCCAGGCCAGGCACCATTGCTCATGTCCGTCAGCCCCATGCCCGAGGAGGATGAGGTGGGAGGCTTCCTGAGCCCAGGGGTCGGAGACCAGCCTGGGGGACGTGGCCAGACCTCTTCTAGAAGAGAGGTCCCCAAAATCCTGTTAGGGTTGGTGGCCCCCAGAGTCCCAGCTACTAGGAGATAAAGGCGGGAGGACCACCTGAGCCAAGCAGGTCGAGACTCCAGGAGCCACGATCATGCTGCCATTACCCAGCCTGGCTGAATGAGACTGGCAA
>NW_006990484.1:0-391 GCF_000164805.1 Carlito syrichta | reverse complement strand
GGAATAGAATGCAATGGAATGGAATGGAGAGGGATGGATAATAGAGGAATAGAATGGAATGGAGTGAAGAGGAATGGAATGGAATATAGTGGTGTGGAATGGAATGGAATGGAATGGAGAGGAATGGAATGGTATGGAATGGAGTGGAATGTAATGTAATCGAGAGTAAAAGAATGGAATGGAGAGGAAATAAATGGAGAGGAATGTGATGAAATGGAATGGAAAGGAAGGGAATTTTGAGGAATAGAATGGAATGGAATGGAGAGGAGTGGAATGGAGGGGAAAGGAATGGAATCGAATGATATTCAATGGAAGGGAATGGAAAGGAATGAAAAGGCATGGAAGGGAGAAGAATGGAATTGAATTGAATGGAATAGAATGGAATGGAGAG
>NW_006990483.1:0-418 GCF_000164805.1 Carlito syrichta | reverse complement strand
TGTGTGAGTGTGTGTGTGAGGGTTTGACTTATATTCCTCTCCTCCTCCTCCTCTTCCTTCTTCTTTCATTTTTTTGGTGTGTTTTGTGTGTGTGTGTGTATGTGTGTGTGTGTGTGTGTGTGTATGTGTGCTTGTTTTTCCTGTTTTTTTGTTCTTTTGTTTGCTTTTTCTGTTTGTTTTGGGTTGTGTTTGTTTTTCTGTTTGTTTGTTTTATTTGTTTCGGGTTTTTGTTCTTGTTTTTGCTTTTGTTTTTCTTTGGTTTAATTTTTAGTTGTTATTTTTGTTTGTTCTATTTTATTCTAGAGTTCTCTGTTCTCCTCTTTGCTGCTACTTCATCTTGGACTCAGGGGACACACACATACCCATTGTATCATTATATACTATGGTGGTGAGGAGTGGATCTCAGGGGTCCTACACC
>NW_006990482.1:0-301 GCF_000164805.1 Carlito syrichta | reverse complement strand
TGGCTAGCAATGTCAGCTGTCCAGCAAGCTGGCTATCTAGTTATGTCACATAGTTAAGTCGGTTATCTAGGCAGCTGGTTAGCTAGGTTGTTTGCTAATTAAGTCAGCTGGCTAAACAGCTGGCTATCAAGTTAAGTCACCTAGTTAAGTCACCTGTCTAGCCAACTGGCTAGCTATATAGCAAGCTAATTAATTCAGTTGTCTAGCAAGAAGGCCATCTATTTAAGTCAGATAGTTAAGTCAGCTGGCTAGTTAGGTAGCGAACTAGTTAAGTTCTAGCTAAGAATTAAGCCAACTAGTT
>NW_006990481.1:0-303 GCF_000164805.1 Carlito syrichta | reverse complement strand
CTACGTGAAGATTATATATCAACTTCATTAAAAAGCTAAAGGCACTTAAGAAATCTAATGACTAAACTTAATCCATGGTTGTCTACAAGAGAAAGAAAAGCTATTTTTCTAGACTCTGAAGCTCATTCTCTTCTCCCACCCTCTGCAAAACAAACAAACAAAGAAACAAACAAACAAACAAAAAACCATCATAGGTAAGGCCTACTGAACAAACACAGAAAAGAGAAGCGAACATGATGAAGAACTTCATGTGCAGCTAAAATTACCATCTAGAACAGCAGTCCCAACCTTTTTAGCATCAGG
>NW_006990480.1:0-307 GCF_000164805.1 Carlito syrichta | reverse complement strand
TGCTAGGTAAGTATGCTAGGAACCCAACAGCATCCATGGACTAGCTAGCGTTGTGAGAGGCTGCATTTGACTTCAGTGAATATATATATTTTTTAGATTCTTTCAACATGTTTGCCCATTTCATGATGGGTGATTTACAGGAACAACATGACCACACCAAACTGAGTGGTCAGCGGTTTCTGACCAAAATTGACATAACTCCATGCCCCATCCTTCCTGTTTACTCAATCTTGTTCCGAGTGACTTTTTTGTTTGTTTGTTTGTTTTCTTGGTTGAAGAAAAGTCCTCAAAGGGAAACACTTTGCCT
>NW_006990479.1:0-401 GCF_000164805.1 Carlito syrichta | reverse complement strand
TCCGAAAAGAGAATTTCAATAATCACCCCCTTCATACACAGCTACAGATTTTTCGCAAGGTCTGGATTCGGAGATGGCCAAGATGCTGGGTGAAAATAGGGTAATTAACACACATCCACACGGATATACAAAGAAACGAACACACAACCACACGTCCACATGACAAGCGAGTTACTGAAATGTTACAAATACACAGCATGAAGATGCCACAGTCGGCCAAGATAACACAGGAAAGTGGGAACTGACGCAGACACCCTTCCCCCAAGGCGAGGGAAAAACAACCCCAGAATTCTTAAAATAACTCTCGCTTCCTCTTCCCCGCCGAGGCTCCGGACTGCTCCTCTGCAAGCCGAGAGGCGCCGCAGCGGGGGGCTGAGCACCGGCCTGGCCGCAGCCGCTCG
>NW_006990478.1:0-316 GCF_000164805.1 Carlito syrichta | reverse complement strand
TGTAAAAATTGTGCCTGGGTTGCTGATAGACCAAATATTCCTGGAAGAACTATGCACAAAACCACTGTGAAGTAAAAGGCCATCACCAAGATGACAAAGAAGTGAACACACAAAAAGTTCCACTGAAAATGAACTCAAGGCAAAAGATGAAGAACCAATCCACATATGAAAATTAGCAGACATTAAAAAAATAGAATCCAAGAAATTGAAAAAATAAAGGAGCAACATGAGAGAAGATTTTGTTAAAAACCTGTTCACAGCCGGGCTCGGTGGCTCAGCCTGTAATCCCGCGCCTTTGGGAGACTGAGGTGAGTGG
>NW_006990477.1:0-315 GCF_000164805.1 Carlito syrichta | reverse complement strand
GGTGTCTGGTTCCGCTTAGGGAAGGATCTTCTTCTGGGGGGAAAACAAAACAAAAAAAAAGAAAGAAAGTTAACTTAACAAGCCCCTTGCAGTACACTCAGAATTTGTTCCTCTGGGTTAAAAGGTCAACGAAAGTTTTTATCTGGAAGTTCTCGGAAGGTTGCATCACAATTTGCAGAAGAAAGGTTGCATCACAATTTGCAGAAGAAACGTCCCAGACTAGGGCAAACCGGTGGCTGGTTCTTCCCCTGTAACCACACACCCGCCCACATCATGCTGAGCTGGTTCTTCCCCTGTAGCCACACACCCGCCCAC
>NW_006990476.1:0-691 GCF_000164805.1 Carlito syrichta | reverse complement strand
TTTTTCTTTTAGTTGGTTTCTCACTCCATCGCCCAGGCTGGAGGGTGGTGGATCACTCCTTGCCTCCACAGCCTTGGCCCTCCAGGCTCTGGTGAGCCTTTGTCCAACTTTCTGAGCAGCCAGAACGACAGGCGTGTGCCACCATGCCCGGCTCCTTTGGGATGGAGGGTACAGACGAGGTCTTGCTGAGGTGCCTGGGTGGGTCACAGCCTGCAGACTTGGGCCTCAGTCTCCCAAAGCACTGGGATGACGAAGCTGAGTCCCTGAGCCCGGTCTCAATCCTTTGTAGAAAATGAACCAGAAGGCCTGGTGTGGTGGTCCATGCCTGGAATTCCAGTGCTCTGGGAGGCTGAGGTGGGAGGACGGCTGGAGACCAGGAACCCAAGGCAAGCACGGGCCACAAAGGGAGACCCTGTCTCTGCACCCATCAAAACTGGGGGTCTGGGATCGAGGTGCCCCTTGTGCCAACCACTCCAAAGGCTGACGCTGGAGAATCATCAGAGCCTGTGGTTTCGAAGCTGGCAGTGAGCAATGGTCCTGTCCCCAAGCCCCAGCCAGGTTCACAGAGTCTGATCTTGTCTCCAAAAACATCAGAATCATACACAGATTCTCAACTGCATGTGATGTGTTCCCAGGGCGACTGACTTTATAGCCAGGAAAAAATGCAAATGGGGGCAAGAACTTTCCTGGG
>NW_006990475.1:0-693 GCF_000164805.1 Carlito syrichta | reverse complement strand
TCACACACGTCATTGGCATGGGGCACAGATGTGGAGGGTGGAGGCATGCCTTGTGGGACAAGTGGTCAAAAGTCCTGGATGGACCTGCCTAGTGGCCACATTTAAAACCTCCCATGAACGACAGGCGGGAAAGTGCATTTCCTCTCATTCCTGAGTGGCAGGGGTGCTGAGTGGCAGGGGTGGTGGTTGTTGTTGTGATTATTATTAATAGGAGTCAGAATCCCGCTCTGTAGCCAAGGCTGGAGTGCAGGGCATGTTTACGGCCCCTGCAGACTCCACCTGCCAGGCTCAGGAAATCCTCCCACCTCGGTCCCCTGAGTGGTTGGAACCACAGACCTGTGCTACCATGCCTGGCTAACCTTTGGATTTGTTTTTGATGGCTGAGACGAGGTCTACCCCATGTCCCAGGCTGATGTCAAAACCACAGGCTCAAGACCTTCCACTTGCCTGGGCCTCTGTAATGCTGGGATACCAGGCTGAACCGTTTATTCCAGCCTGTGGTGGTGGTGGTTGGTATTATTATTCTGAGTCAGAGACCCACTCTGTCGCCCAAGTTGGAGCACAGGGGCCTGCTCTTGGCCACCATGGTCTCAATCGGCTGGGCTTTGGCTATCTTCCCCCCGCAGCTTCCTTAGAGGTCATCACGACAGGCTTTCCCCACCAATCATGGCTCATTTTTTTTTTATTCTTGTA
>NW_006990474.1:0-820 GCF_000164805.1 Carlito syrichta | reverse complement strand
GCCATCTTCCTGTCTTGGCCTCCCTGAGTGCAGAGGAGACAGACGTGAGTCTCCCAGCCAACCACACCAACCCCCCCATGGTTTGAGAGTCATGCCTTCCCTTTCCCTGAGGCAGTCCCTGGAAGAAGCGAGTGGGTCCATCCTGGGAATGAAGTGGGCTGAGTTGTGGGTTCCCTGGCTGTGACACAACCCTGAGCCAGGCGCTAATTCTGATGGGCTCAATGTGCGATTCTGACTTCCCTCTGCGTGTCCCAGGTCATCTGAAGGGAGCATGCCTCACAGTGGGACCCACAGAGGGGCATGAAGTCCAAGTGCAAGGGTTCAGGCCTCTCACGCCGATGCTTTGGGAGGCTAATAAGAGAGAACATTCTGAGCCCCCAGGTTCGAGACAAGCCCAGGCAATTGACGAGACCTAGTCTCTACAATAAACCAACAAAATGAGCTAACTGTGGTAGCACATGCCTGTTGTTCTGGCCACTCTGGAGACAATGGTGGAAGGATCCCTGGAGCCCAGCCAGTGAAGGCTGCAGTGACTGAGAGCAGGCCCCTACACTCCGGCCTGGGTGACAGAGTGGGACTATGACTCAGAATAATAATACCAACTACCCACACCACAAGCACAGGCAGGGCTCCTGGGCTTGACCAGCCCTTCGCAGGCTGATGCCAGTGGATGCCCAGAGCCTGTGGGTTTGAGACCTGGTCAAGACACTGGGTGAGACCTCATCTCAGCAATCAAAAATAAATCCAAATATTAGACAGGTGTGGTGGCACAGACCTGTGGTTCCAGACACTCGTGGGACTGAGGTAGGAGGATAGCCTG
>NW_006990473.1:0-328 GCF_000164805.1 Carlito syrichta | reverse complement strand
TTAATATACATTGCTTGACAGTATGAGGTCAAAGCAGTAGAACCTGAGGGCAGCTTTCAGTGCAGTTTTGCCAATGACCTTTTCCAGGTAGGTGTAGTGCCCCAGGATGAAATGGCTGGTGATCTCAATCTTCTGTAGGTCAGTGTTTAACGCAGAGCTGCTGAACAAAGGAATTCGAGTCTCTCCCGTACTTTCTCATAAATGCACTTCTAGACGTCAGTCATGGTGATCAAAAGATGTTTGATAATACTTGAAGCCCATGGAAATAAATGTCCCAACCTCTGCAGTCCAGAAATAAAACATAAGATGAATTTCTAAGTTCATTCTC
>NW_006990472.1:0-329 GCF_000164805.1 Carlito syrichta | reverse complement strand
GGACACAGAGATAGACATTAGCACAGGGAGAAAGTCATGTGAAGATGGAAGCAGAGACTGAGGTGGAACACCAAGGTTTGCCAACAGCAACCAGAAACTAAAGGCAAGGCATGAGACAGATTCTTGCTCGCAGTCCTCAGGAAGAAGCAACTTTGCCAATATCTTGATCTCAGGTTTCTAGCTCCAATTGCAGTAGGTGGATACATTTCTGTTTTTTAAGCCTACCTATGTGTGGTGGTTTGTCACAGTAGCCTTAGGACACAATAAAGCCACTCCTCTCTTTTATCTCTGATGAGGAGAGAGTATCCTTCCACTTGTCCCAGGAATTG
>NW_006990471.1:0-330 GCF_000164805.1 Carlito syrichta | reverse complement strand
CAACTGACTTAACTAGCTGATTAATTAGCTAGCAAGCTGGTTACCCTACTGACTTAACTAGCTTGCTACCTAGCAAGCCAACTGGCTAGCCAGCTGACAACTAGCCGAGTTAAATAGCAGGCATGCTTCCTAGTCAGCTGATTTAAATTGCTTGATACATAGCTAGCCAGCTGGCTAGCCAGCTGACTTAACTAGGTTATTTTACTAACTAGCCAGCTCTCTAGCCAGCTGACTTAACTACCAAGGTACCTAGCTAGCAGGCTGGGTAACCAGATGACTTAACTAACTGACATAACCAGCCAGACAGCTGACTAGCCAGCTGACATTGCT
>NW_006990470.1:0-354 GCF_000164805.1 Carlito syrichta | reverse complement strand
ATTGGACACGAATGGATGGAGAGTAAAGGAATGTAAAGAGATGGAAAGGAATTTAGAGCAATGGAATGGAGAGAAATGAAATGGAGATGAATGGAAATGAATGCAATGGAATGGAGAAGAATGAAATGGAATTGAGAGTAACGCAATAGAGAGAAGAATGGAATGGAGAGGAATTTAATGGATAGAAATGGAATGCAAGGGAATTAAATAGAGAGGGGTGGAGTTAAAAGGTATATAATGGAATGGAGAGGAATGGAATGAAAATGAGTGGAATTGAAAGGAATGGCTAGGATGGAATTGAGAGGAATGTAATGGAGTGGAATGGAATCAAATGTAGAGGAATCCTATGGTAAG
>NW_006990469.1:0-484 GCF_000164805.1 Carlito syrichta | reverse complement strand
CATTCCATTCCATTCCACTCCACACTATACCATTCCACTTTTTCCATCCCATTCTATGCAATTCCTCTCAATTCCATTCCATTCCATTCTTCCACATTCCATTGTATCCCATTCGTCTCCATTCCTTTCCACTCCACTCCATTCCATTGCATTCCTCTGCATGCCACTCCAATCCATTCCAATACTTTCCATTCTATTCCAATCAATTCCATTCCATCCCATTCCTCTCCATTACATTTCATTTCATCCTTTTCCTCTCCATTCCATTGCATTCCACAGCATTCCATTGCAATGCATTCCATTCCATTCTATTCCTCTCCATTCCATTCCATTCCATTCCTCTCAATTCCTCTCCATTCCATTCCATCCCACTCCATTCTATTCCTTTCCATTCCATTCCTCTCTATTATATTCTATTCCATTTCTTTCCATACCTCTCCTTTCCTATCCTCTCCATTTCATTCCATTCCATTCCTTTCAATTC
>NW_006990468.1:0-506 GCF_000164805.1 Carlito syrichta | reverse complement strand
TGACTTAATTAGTTGGCTAATGGGATAGCTAGCTGACTTAATGAGTTGGTTAACGAGTTAGCTAACTGTTTGAACTAGTTAGTAAACGAGTTAACTAGCAAAATTAACTAGCTGGTTAATGAGTTAGCAAGGTGACTTAACTTGTGGGCTGACATGTCAGCCAACTAGTTAGCTGGTTTAACACTGTGGCTGACTACTCGTCCAACTTGTTAGTTGGCTAAACAAGTTGCTGACAAGTTAACTGACTAGTCAGCAGATAGGTTAGCTGACTTAATTACTCAGCCGGCGAGTGAGCCGACAGGTGAGCTGATTTAAGTAGTTGGCTGGCGATTGACACTACTGGTCATCTGACTTAACTAGTCGGCTGTTGAGTGAGCCGATTTGTTAGCTGATTTAACTAATTGGCTGTCGAGTGAGCCGACTGGTCAGCTGACTTAACTAGGCAGCTGGCGGTTGAGCTGACTGGTTAGCTAATTTAGTCGTAGGCATGTGAGCCAACTGGTCAG
>NW_006990467.1:0-344 GCF_000164805.1 Carlito syrichta | reverse complement strand
TTTTTTTTTATTCATGTATTTGTGGTTTCCTTAATAAAAAAACAATTAAAATAAACAACATAACTCTTTCTTTCCCAGTAGGCTCAAAATAAGGGTCAGACTAACTTTCATTAAAGAACTTTGTTTTCTGCATGGTAAAAGGAAAATTGCAAAGGAAAGCTACAGGTCAGCATGTGAAATAAATGTTTCCACAAAATTTTTGAAATGATATTTTCTCAAGTTTAATAGAATATCTGATCACTTTTATAGTATCTTAATACTTGACATTGATCTTGAAGAGCTTTTAGAGAAGGTTGTTTTTTTTGAGTTGGAGTCTCACTCTGTCGCCCTGACTGGAGTGCAGT
>NW_006990466.1:0-386 GCF_000164805.1 Carlito syrichta | reverse complement strand
TTAATTAGTTGACTGACGAGTTGGCCCACAAAATAGCTCAGTTAACTAGTTGACTGGCTATTTTCTCACCTAACTAGTCGGCTGAAAAGTTGGCCGACAATTTAGCTTACCTAAAAGTTGGCCCACAAGTTAGCTGACCTAACTTGTCATCTGACAAGTTGACCGACTAGTTGGATGATTTGTTAGCTGACTTAAATCATTGGCCAGATAGTCGGCTGACTGGCTAGCTTACTTAACTTGTCAACTGGTGAATTGAGCCTACAGGTGAGCTGACTCAACTAGTTGGCCGGAAAGTGAGCCGACTGGTCAGCTGACTTAACTATTTGGTCTGTGAGTTATCCGACTAGTCAGCTGACTTAACTAGTCAGTCGGCGAGTGAACTGACT
>NW_006990465.1:0-4775 GCF_000164805.1 Carlito syrichta | reverse complement strand
ATCCTCATGTCTTTCCATTCTCAAAAAGAAAAATAGCTTATGTCATATAAATAAGAGAATATTTGTCCTGAGTTGACAGACTACCTGGCGAGTCTGCTTTAATTTGAACATTAATTAGATTATGTATTTATTTTCTCATTTCAGTTAATGTTACGTTCTGGCTCTTGTTTAGCCTGCTGACTTTGGGTTCTCAGGCCCTATGGGACCTTAGTTCAGAGAAGTTCTTCATAATGAACCAACTTTCAATGTAATGAAAACATTTCTGTTTATCTTATACTGGAAAAGACAAAAACAGAATTTTAGAATAAGGTCACTTATTTGTACCCTTTATATGTGGTGGGGAGGAGGTGACTTATAATCAATAGCACTAAAGTTAGTACAAGAAATCTAATTACAAAATACAGATGACATCATTAGCCAGTTCAATAATTTCATTCCGGGTAAATAATTCAACAAGATTCTCTAATTCACCAGTCATAAAAAAAAAAAGCAAAACAAATTTTGTCACTTGTTCTGAGAGGTCTGTGATATGGCAGAAAAATACTAAGAACCACTGATGCTAGAAGGCAATTGATTGGGTTGATTTCTTTTTCAGCCTAGTGTTTTTCTGTTACATGAACATATAGCTTGAATCTTGAGATGAGATAGGATATCATGAAAGGAGCAAATACATACCAAGATGTCTCTGTGGGGTCAAACTCCAAAGATCTCAGTAAACTTAGGACTAGTGCTTCCCTTACAAGACACTATGATAGCAACAAAAGAGAATAATATATCTCAAATTATTTTCATTCATTTAAAACAATTGTATACTGTACTAAATATCAGCAAGCATCTTTATTAGTTGTTCCTTTATTTTCTAAGCAATAATAATAAAAAGGCTATATGATATTCTTATCAACATTTTTGTTGAATAAGGTAAAGGTAATTCATTGCAACACATATTTATTTGAAAAAATTAAATTTCAAGTTTTAATTTACTCACTATTAATTCTGCCTTGATACTGGTGCCCAAAATTACATGCAACCCACAAAAACAATGACTGTTCCCATGAGGATAACAAAATACACAGCAAGCCTTAATGAAATCATGTATAAGCTTCACTCCAAATTTAAGAAACAGTGTTCAGATATACACTGCTGCTGCAAGTAAAAGAATGTAAAAACTCTCTGGAAGACAATTTGACAATATGGGTTGAGAATTTTAAAGCTTTCACATCCTTGACTTCCAAGAAACACACACACACACACACACACACACACACACACACACACACACACACACACACAACCCAAACAAATAAACACCACAAAAAAAATTGGGAAATGTGATAGAAGTTAATAGTTAAACGCCTGGGCTCTAGCTCTAACTTCAATTTATCTGATGGTGAAGCCTCACCAATTCAATAACAAGCCAAGCGACCTTTGGTAAGTGACTTAACCTCTCTGGTCTTAGTTTTCTTACTATAAAATCAGGAATAATAGTACTGTCCTCATCTAACTGCTTTGGAAATTAGATGACTTATATAAATAAATGCACTTACAAGAGTACCTGGCAGAGAGTGAGACCTATCTGTTAGCTATTTTTATTGCCAAAACTGTTCTTTCTAGTGACATTTAATAATCATAAATTGAAAATAAACAGAATACCCCAAATTAAGAGAAGTATGAAGTAACTTACAGCAAATCTACGTAATAATTACAATCTAATATTATTCAACAAAGCAGAAAATATCATCACATGTAATTTATAACTATATTATTTCATCTATGTTAAAATATGCATACAAAAGACCAAAAGTAAATATAGCAAAATGTTTATCATACCTATTTCTGTGTGGCCTTAAAGATAATTTTTATTTTCTCCTTTATAAAATTTTTTAGATTTTTCCAAATTTTCTCTAATACACACTGTATTACCTCTGAAAGAAAAAAGAAAATGTGCTCTTTAAAATAGTACCCTTTGTATATTAACCTTGTATTTACAGCACATTTCAATCAGAATTGAATCAGTAACCTACTTGTATTTTATCACTCTAATTCTCAAAAATTTCCCAATAATTTTTCATGAACTAGGTTTATAGAAGGAATCTTCTGCAGTTTGGGAAAATATGTTTTGCTCAAACTTACATTTCTATCTCTTTTCCTATATTTAGATTTAAATACCTGAGATCCTCAGAGAAGCAAGGTTGGAAAAAACATAATCCGATTAACAATGAAACTTATTGCATTAGTTTTATTATCTATTACTTCACTATTGCCTGAAACGCACTTCCTCTTACTTTTAAGGCTGTTTGAATTTCTTATCAGCTAATTTTCTAAGTGTTGAAAGATTTAATTCATTGGAAATAAAGAGACAGTGAGGGATGGTTATTGGCTATCTCTATGGTCTCAGAACCATTTTCCTCTTTCAGTAACATGCTAAACCATCATACCAAAGAAAAGAAAAAAAAGTTACAGCATTTTAGCATTTGATAAATATACTTCCGTTTGGGGACATAGATTGTTGTACAGGGGTAATGAAAGTACAACTATTGCTACAATTAAATCAACTATTAAATTCCATTCATTCACAACTTTAGAATATAGAAAACACTCCAGAGATTATTCTTTATAATTTATTCTTGTAATGAGTCTTATATACATGGACTCATTAACCAAAAATACTCAGTAGGATTTCCCAGAGCAATGAACTACAGAACTTCAAGTGGGTAGGCCATTAAAAAAGAGGAAACATTTAAAAGTAAAAATATTTGCAGATAATTGCTAATTCTGTTTTTATCAGTTCCAAATCGGTCTTTTACTGTGAGTTTACAAATTTTCCAAAATTCTACTTCAGTTTAATTTATTTTGGATTATGCCATTATAAGAAAAATCATGGGCACTTTCCAGTTCACAGCAACAATACTGACACACCTTCTCCCCATGGGGTCTAATCACTGAGTGAGTCTTGGGCACGAACAAAACAACTCATCTTAACTGGTTTCTCCGTTAGAGTCATGTTTCTCACAAAACCTCTCCAAATATATGTATATTTGTGTGTGTATGTATATGTATATGTGTTTGTGTGTATATATGTGTGTATATACATATAAATATGTGTGCATACATGTTTGTTCAACCTGTATAGCAGTCTTGTTACTTGAAATCATAAATTTAGACACTACAAAAAAAATCAAGATTAAATGAATCTAAACTAAAAGAGAATCCAGTTAAAGCAGTAATGAATTTTGATTCCAGATACAAGCCTGTTTATTACAGATTCCAGTGCCACTCTAACCAACAAGATCTATGATACCATATTAACACCAGAATTTTATGCAAAACAGTTTAGCAGTGGGATCTTCAAAAAAAGAACAGGCATATTGCTAATGAAATATGTCAGATTACTTGAGAACTATTTTAAAAAAGCAATTGCTTTGTTTCTACATTTCTTAGTGAAAAAGTATCCCTCATACCTGCTCTACCAGTTATGGCTAATTTTATCCCTAAAACTATAGAGTTTCACCACTCTTTTTCAATGTGTAGAAAAAGGCAACATGGATTAATCTTGTATTCCAAAGCTATTTCCTATTAATTCCTTCTCCTATCTACCACTTCAAACCTTATCCGCATTACAAGGAGAGATTTAAAAATCTTCTCTTTTGACTCTTTATTTCTCCAAAGACTTATCCTTCAATATTTGGTTATAACATTTGGACATGTTACCTTCTCTATGTGGCATTGATCCATTTACGCTGATCATGACAACCTAAATACATTGCACATTTCTTAAAATTAATATATTTTTATCTTGTTGAGTTTCTATTTTCTTCATCAAAGGTTTACCATACTACCAAGTACATAGCATGTACTGGCTTATAAATCAATGTATACTCATTCTTTTTTTATTTTTTTTTCACATTCTTTTTTTTTTTTATTTTTTTTTTTTGTGAAGTTGTGGGGTACAGTTAAGAGTTAGGTATACAATTGCGTTTCATTCAGGCACCCTGTTGATATGGGTGTTTCCCTGTTACCAGACAGATATTTGCTACTGTTAATCCCATCTCCCTCCCCCCACCATAGTTTCCCAGTACGGTCAGTCATTTTCGTATAGTATTGCATCAGATGTTTAAGGTCCATTATATGAGTGAGAACATGTGATACTCGGATCTTTGTTTCTGTGAGAGGTCACTCAGTATTATAGACTCTAGTTCCATCCAGGTTGCTGCGAAATTCATGATTTTGTTCTTTTTTATGGCTGCGTAGTCCATCGTGTATATGTACCACATTTTTTAATCCAGTCCTCTTTTGACGGGCAGCATGGCTGTTTCCAGGTTCTTGCTATTGTGAACAATGCTGCAATAAACATGCGTGTGTAGGTATCTTTTTTATAGAGTGATTTGTGTTCTTCAGGATATATTCCCAGTAGGGGGATTGCGGGATCATATGGGAGGTTGGTATTTAGAACTTTTAAGAATCACCACACTGCTTTCCACAGAGGTTGCACTAGTTTACACTCCCACCAACAGTGTAGAAGTGTTCCCTTTTCACCACACCCTCTCCAGCAGCTGTTATTTTTTGAGTTGTTGATGATTGCCATTCTGACTGGGGTTAGGTGGTATCTCAGTGTGGTTTTGATTTGCATCTCCCTAATGATTAGTGAGGTTGAACATTTCTTCATGTGTTTGTTGGCTGCTCGGATGTCTTCCTTTGTGAAGTGTCTGTTCATATCTTTTGCCCATTTTATAATGGGGTTGTTTGTTTTTTTCTTTTCAGCACGTTTGAGTTCCTTG
>NW_006990464.1:0-375 GCF_000164805.1 Carlito syrichta | reverse complement strand
CTGAATGTGGTGGTGCAAGCCTGGCATTCTGGCCACTCGGTAGGCCATGGCAGGAGGTACGCCAGAGCCTAGGTGATGGAGGCTACAGTGACTGAGAGTGGGCCCTTGTACTCTGGACTGGGTGACCGATTGGTACTCCTACTCTGAATAATAATACCACCACCACCACCACCACAAACACAGGCAGGGCTAAGGGGCTCAGCCTGGCATCCCAGCCCTTCAGAGGCCCTGGCAAGTGAATGACCTGAGCCTGCGGCTTTGCCACTAGGCCGGATTATGGGATCAGATCTCATCTTGGTCATGAAAAATAAATCGAAAGATTAGCTGAGCATGGTAGTGCAGGCCTTTGGTTCCAGCCACTTGGGGGCCTGAGGC
>NW_006990463.1:0-685 GCF_000164805.1 Carlito syrichta | reverse complement strand
TCAGAGGTTGTTGAGTTCAACTTGGTCATTTTAGAAATAAAGAGACCTAAGCAGGGACAAATGTGAGAACATTGGACAGCTAATTTTTCTCTGTGACTACATTATATGTTTCTCTCCTTTTTTAAAAAGACTAGGCTGGTTGTTGTCACAAGCTTAATGACTTGTTGAGTGTTAGAGACGTAGAAAGAGTGGCAATATGGAAGAGAGGACAGAGCAGGAGGTGGTTAGAAGGCCACACACCCAAATTCAAGTCTCATTCAGTCCCTTAACAAGTAGCAGCAAGTGATTGAATTAGGGTTTGCATCCATAAAATGGAGATATGATGTGCTGCTTCATGTAGGGCTCCTGCAGTTGCAAGTGCCAAACATCCCATTAAAATGGACACAGGTGAAAAAGAGGAAACCACCGTGAGTTCCTATAATAGTCACTGAAAGGACTGAAAGGGTAGAGGCAGTGCCAAGTGCAAGGAAGACTGAAAGAAGGATTCAAACATTTTGGTAGCTCTGTCTCTACTCTCCACATGTCCAATAAATTCTCTCAGACCTGCTCCTCCACAGAGTGGGACACTGTCATGGGTTACGCCTTACAATACTGTGATCCGAGGGCAGACATTTTCCCCTGTTAGTATCCACTGTAAAAATCCTGTGTGAGGACTATAATTGGCTCATCTTTGGTCACATGACAC
>NW_006990462.1:0-582 GCF_000164805.1 Carlito syrichta | reverse complement strand
TCACTGGGCACGAGAATGTAGATCTAAATTTCATAAGAATGGCACTCCTTTAATATAGCATCAGTTTATCCTGGTTCAGGGAAACTTTCAAGCGGGCCAGCCCTGACCCCAGACAACAATAGGGGCAGCTTCCACCATGAACCCGTTTGTTCCTTCTGCTCCATTGCAGAGCTCATCTGAGTCACTCCAGGGAGTGCAGGACTGGACTTGTGTAACATCCTGCATACCTTGAGTGATCTGTGAAAAGTTTTCTCCCTTCAATACTGTGACCAAAGATCCCTTGCATAATAGCTGGGCTTATGTCCATACACTGGCGAATAAAATCAGCAACCCGTCCGGTTTTGTGTATGGGTCTAAGTAAAGCCTGACAAGTATTATTAGCATTTTCAAAAGCCAATTTTTTGATAAGAATTTCTGCTGCTTCTTCATTAGTACACACTGCAACAATATTAACACTGGACATTCCGGTGATCACAATTCCTACAGGAGTAAAGGGCCCTCTCCTGGAAGGAATAGTGGATATAATATTAGGCAGAAGTTCCTTATCTTTACAAGGAGTTTCCATTATTCCTGGAGTGGTGG
>NW_006990461.1:0-532 GCF_000164805.1 Carlito syrichta | reverse complement strand
TGGGCTCCCAGAGTCCGTGGGTTAAAGACCCACTCAGGCAACTCTGTGAGAACCTACATTTAATCAAAAATTAGCCGAGCACTGAAGCACATGCCTATAGTTCTGGCTACTTGGAAGAATGAGGCAGAAGGATCGCCAGAGCCCAACAGATCGAGGCCACGGTGGCCAAGAGTGTGCCACCGACTGTGTGAGATTCATTTTCAAAAAAAAAGAAAAGAAAAAGAAAATGTTTTTTATTTATTCTTACATGTATAACTTCAGTCTCCTTGGGAGTACTCTCTATTTGATGCAATTTCCTGAGAAGCTTTTTCCATCATTCAAAACAATTTTTGTAGTAGTCAATTTTGATGCCTTTAGTCAGTTTTGACTGAAATTCTCTGATGCAGGAAGGTGACAGCACGGGGTTATTGTTACAGCCCTGATAACACATCATTTGTCTTCATTGAATTACTGTGAAATTTACTATGAATCTGAGAGGACTGTGCTTGCTTAATCAGTCACTCTAACCACATCCTGGTCATGTTTTCTGCAG
>NW_006990460.1:0-519 GCF_000164805.1 Carlito syrichta | reverse complement strand
TTGTTGATGGGCATTTGCATAATGTGATCATTGTCAATAAATGCTCTGCTTTTTCCTTTTTCCTTCTTCTCTCCTTCTTCTTTCTTTCTCTCTCACCTTTCCATTTTCTCTCTTTTCCTCACGTTCCCCCCCCAGTGCCTCCCTCTCTCTCTTCCATCCCTCCTTCCCTCTCCCTTTTCCCTCCTCTCCCTTCCTCTTCCTCACCCTCACTCTTTCCATTTCTTCTTCTCATCCTCCTTTTCCCCATTCCCCTTTCTTTACTATTTCTCATCCCCTTTTTTCTCCTCCTTCTTTTTTCTTCTTCTTCCTCTTCATTACAATGGAGGCTATCTGCTGGAGCAAGACTTACACAGGTGGGCATTAGTATGGTGGTCCCATCTAAGGCTAAACCTGGGTTCTGTGTCAAAGGGTCTTCATCAGTCATCTACCCTAATTGCTGATTTTCCTTTGGAACAGCATGATGAATTCCTCAGGTTGGACACAAGTGTTCCTTTTGATCCCCCATTTTCCATCTAGCAA
>NW_006990459.1:0-388 GCF_000164805.1 Carlito syrichta | reverse complement strand
TGTGATGAAGAGCCCAAAACCTGGGAGAGCATCCTGCACCTGACAGAGTGCGCTGAACCCAAAAGAGTATCCAGCCCCTGATGGAGAACCTGGAGCCCGAGAGAGATTGTCCTGCACCTGATGGAGAGCCTTGCACCAAAGTCAGCCTGTACTGCACCTAACGGTAGAGCCCTGGACCAGAGAAAGACTGTGATGGAAATGATAAGAGAGCCCTGCACATGAGAGAGTTTGTCCCATACCTGACAAGAAAGCCCTGCACTCGACAGAGATTGTCCTGCACCTGATGGGAGAGTCCTGCACCCAAGAAAGCATGTCCCGCACCTGATGGGAGAGCCCTGCATCTGAAGGAGACTGTCCAGTACCTGACAAGAAAGGACTGCACCCAAGA
>NW_006990458.1:5972-7010 GCF_000164805.1 Carlito syrichta | reverse complement strand
CATCTAGCCATATAAATCAGCAACCTATGTCAGCTAGGTAGCTCGTTAAGTCAGCCAGTTAAGTCAGTTGGCTAGCTATATAGCTATCTAGGTAGCTAGTTAGCTAAGCCAGCTAGTTAAGCAGGTGATGAGTTAGGTAGCTTGCTGGTTAAGTCAGCTACTTAAGTTAGCTTGCCTGTTAGTTAAGTCAGCAAGTTAAGTCAGCTGGCTAGCCAGCTGCCTAGCTGGGTAGCTAGCTAGTTAAGTCAGCTGGCTAAGTTAGGCAGTTAGTTAAGTAACCTAGTTAAGTTGGTTCAATAGACAGTTGGTTAGCTAGGTAGTTAGCTAGTTAAGTCAGCTGGCTATCCAGATGGCTAGCTAGGTACCTAGTCAGTCAAGTCAGCCTGCTAGCCAGCTGGCTAGCTAGTTAAGTCACCTAGTTGTCACCTGGCTAGACAGTTGGCTATCTAGGTAGCTAGATAGTTATGTCTGCAGACTAGACGGCTGACTAGCTAGTTATGACACCTACTTAGGTCAGTTGGCTATCCAACTGGATAGCCAGATAGCTTGCTAATTAATACGGCTGGCTTGATAGCTGGCTAGCTAGTTAAGTCACCTAGTTTAGTCAGCTGGCTAGCAAGCTGACTAAATATATAGCAAGCTAGGTAATTCAGCTGACTAGCAAGCAACCCAGCTATTTATGTCAGCTTGTTAAGTGAGCTGGCTAGCCAGTTGGCTAGCTTAGTAGTGAGCTATTTATTTTAGTTATCCAGCTTGCTAGGTAATTGAGTCAGCTAGTTAAGTCAGCTGGCTAGCCAGCTAGATAACTACATAGAGAGCTATTTAAGTCATCTGGCTAGCCAACTGGATAACTAGTTAAGCCAGCTAGTTGAGTCAGCTGGTTAGCCAGTTGGCTAGCAGGTTAAGTAAACTAGTTAATTCAGCTGACATCCCCAGCTGGCTAGCTAGGTAGCAGCTAGTTATTTAAGCTGGCTAGAAAGTTAGTCAGCTAGTTATTTCAGCTGGCTTCCCAGCTAGTTAGCTAGGTAGTTAGCTAGT
>NW_006990458.1:0-4945 GCF_000164805.1 Carlito syrichta | reverse complement strand
TATATGATAGCTAGCTAGGGAACTAACTAGTTAAAACAGCTAGTTAAGTCAGCTGACTAGGTAAGTAGCTAACTAGATAAGTCAGTTAGTTAAGCAATCAGGCTAGCTAGTTAAGTAACCTAGTTAAGTCAGCTCGGTGGCCAGCAGGTTAGCTAGGTAGTTAGGCAGTTAAGTCCGCTGGCAAGCCAGTGAGCTAGTTAATTCAAGTGGCTAGTCAACTGGCTAGCTAGGTAGCTACATAGTTAATTCAGCTGTCTAGCCAGCTGGCTAGCTGGTTAAGTCAGTTAGTTAAATCCACTGGCTAGTCACTTTGCGAGGTAGCTAGCTAGCTAATTAAGTCAGCTGGCTGCCCAGCTGGCTAGTTAGGTAAGTCAGTGAGTTAAGTGAACTGGATAACCATCTGGCTAGCTAGGTGGCTAGCTAGTTAAGCCAGCTTGCTAGCCGAATGGCTATCAACTTAAGTCAGCTAGTTAAGTTAGCAGGTTAGCTGGCTGGCTAGCTAAGTTGCTGACAAGTTAAGCTGACTGGTTAGCTGACTGGTCAGATGGGTGGCCAGCTAGTTCAGCAGGCTGGCTAGCTGGCAGGGGAGCAGGTTGCCTGGCTGTTAAGCTGGCTTGCTATCCAACTGTCCAGCCGGTTGCCTGGTGACTAGACTGCTGGCCATCCCACTAGCTAGATAGCCAGTTGTCTAGCCAGCTACCAAGCCAGGTAGCCAGCTAGGTAAGCCAGTTGGCTAACCATCTAAACAACCAGGTAGCTAGCTAGTTATGTCAGTTGGCTAGCCAGCTAGGCAACCAACTGGCTAGTCTGCTAGTAAAGACAGCTAGCTAGCCAGTTAGCTAGTTAAGTCAGCAAGAAAGTCAGTTAACTATTCAGCTAGCTAGTTAAGTCAGCTAGCTAGGCAGTTTGCTACTCAGCTAGCCAGTCCAGTAAGCTAGCTAGTCAGCTAGATTGTCAGCTAGATAGTTAAGTCAGCTAGCCAGCTAAATAGCCAGTTAGTTAGCTAGTTAAGTCAGCTAGCTAGACAGATAGATAGCTTGTTTGATAGCTAGTTATGTCAGCTAGATAGCCAGCTAGCTAGTCAGCTAGTTAGCTATGTCAGCTAGCAAATCAGCTATTTCCTTAGCTAACTAATCGGCTAGCCACTCAACCAGCTGATCAGATAACTAGTGGGCTCACTCGCTTTCCATTATGTCAGCTAACTAGTTGGCTTGCTCGCCTGCCATCCCGGTCAGCAAATTAGCCAGCTCACTCGCCAGCCAACAGGTCAATTACTTGTTGGCTTGCTTGGAGGCCAACACGTCAGCTAATTAGTCGGCTTGCTCACTGGCTGGCTTGATAAGTCAGATCACTAGTCGGCTAGATTGCTGGGTGAGTAGTTAAGGTAGCTCACACATCGGCTTACTTGACGGCTGACAAGTTAAGTCGGATTACCTGTCGGATCAATCGTCGGTCAACTAGTTAAGTCTTATGACCAGTCAGCTCACTTGCCAGCAGAATAGTGAAGTCAGCTTACCAATCAGCTCACACACCAGCCAACTAGTTAAGTCAGCTGACCAGTCGGCTCACTCACCAGCTGACTAGTTAATTCAGCTGACCAGTCGGCTAACTTGCTGGCCTAAGAGTTAAGTCAACTAAGTGGTCAGCTGATGAGCTGGCCAACTACTTATTTCAGCTAACCAATCAACCGACTAGTAGGCCAAATTGTCAGCTAAGAATTTAGCTTTGCTACCTAGGTGGCCGAATAGTTAGAGCAGCCAACTAGTCGGTAAAATAGTCAGCTGACTAGTTAGATCAGGAGACCAGCCTGCCAACTAATTAACCGTGATAACTAGTGGGCCAACTTGACAGTCAACTCGTTGAATCAGGTAACTAGTCGGCCGACTAGGGTGCCACCATGTTAAGCCAGGTAATAAGTTGGCCTACTAGTCAGCCAATGTGTTAAATCAGCTAAAAAGTCTGGCAACTCATCAGCCAACAAGTTAAGTTACCTAGCTAACTCGTTATCCAACTAGTTAAGTCAGCTAGTTGACTTGTTTACCAGCTAGTTAAAACAGTTAGCTAACTGTTTAACCAACTCGTTAAATCAGCTAGCTATTTCATTAGACACCTAGTTAAGTCGGCTAGCTATGTAAGCTAGCTAACCAGCTAGCTAGCTAATTCAACTAGCTAAGTCAACTAGCTCACTAGTTAGCTAGCTGCTTAAGTCAGCTACTTAATTTTGCTATCTAACTACTTAGGTAATTAGATAGGTTTGCTAGTTATTCAGCTAGTTAAATAGCTAGCTATTTAATTCAGGTAGTTAGGTCAGTTAGCTAGCTAGCTAAGTCAACCAGTTAAGTCAGCTAGGAAAGTAGTTAAGTCAGCTAACTAAGTCAGCTAATTAAGTCAGATTTCTAATTTAGTCAGCTGGTTAAGACATCTAGCTAGCTAATGAGCTAATGGATTAAGTTATAGGTTGAGTCAGATAGTTAGCTAGGTAACTAACGGGGTTAAGTCAGCTGGTTGAGTCAGCAAGCTAGCTAGTTTGTAAATGGGTTGAGCCAGCTGGTTTAGTAGGCTAGCTAGCTAGTTAGCTAACGAGTTAAGTCAGCTGGATGAGTCAGCTAGCTAGATAGTTAGCTAACGAGTTAAGTGAGCTGGTTGTGTCAGCTAGGTAGCTCATTAGCTAATGAGTAAGTTAGATAATTGTCACCTAGCTAGCATGTTAGATAACGAGTAAGCTAAATAGTTAGCTAGCTGGTTAAGTCAGCTAGATAGCTAGGCAGCTAAATATTTAAGTCAACTTTCTAGCAGGTAGCTAGCTAGTTAGCTAACTATTTAAGTCAGTTGGCAAGCTACGTAGCAAGCTAGTCAGCTAACTATTTAAGTCAGCTGTCTATCTATTTAGCTAGCTAATTAAGTCAGTTGGCTAGGCTGCTGGTTTGCTAGTTAGCGAGCTAGTTTTGTCAGTTGGTTATCCAGCTGAATAGCTGGTTAATTCAGCTAGATAAGAGAACTGGCTTGCCAACTGTCAAGATAGGTACCTAACTAGTTAAGTGAGCTAGATAACTAAATGGCTAGCTAGTGATGTCAGTGAGTGATGTCAGCTGGTTAGCCAACAGGTTAGTTGGTTAAGTCAGTTAGTTTAGTCAACTGTCTTGCCAGTAAGCTAGGTAGGTAGATAGCTAGATAAGTCAGCTTGGTAGCAAGCAGGCTAGCTGTCCAATACACATAGTTAAGTCAGCTGGCTAACCTGATGGCTAGGTAGTTAGTTAGCTAGTTAAGTGAGCTGGCTAGACAGGCTGCTGGCTTAAGGCAGCTAGGTAAGTCAGATGGCTAGACAGATGGCTATATATGTAGCCAACTAGTTAGGTCAGCCAGCTGACTAGCTGGTTAAGTCAGCTAGTTAAGGCAGCTGGAAACCACTGTCTAGCTAGTTAAGTCAACTCATTAAGTCAGTTGGCTATCCAGCTGGTTAGGTAATTAAAAAGCTAATTATGTCAAGTTGGTAGACATCTGGCTACCTAGTTGTTTCAGCTAGACAATTCAGCTGGCTAACTAGGAAACAAGCTACATAAGACAGCTAGTTATGTCAGCTACCTAGCTAGTTAAATCAGCTGGCTAGCTAGATAACTAGCCAGGTAGCTAGCTAGCTAAGCTAGCTAGTTAAGCCAGCTGACTAGCTAGGTAGCTAGTTGGCTAAGTCAACTAGTTAAGTCAGCTTGCTAGTTAGTTAAGTCATTAAGTTATGTCAGTTGGTGAGCCAGCTGTCGAGCTGGATAGCTAGTTAGTTAAGTCAGCTGGCTTGCATGTTAACTAGCTAGTTAATTAACCTAGTTAATTCAGCTCACTAGCCAGCTGGTTAGTAGGTAGCTAAGTAGTTAAGTAAGCTGTCAAGCCAACAGGCTATGTAGGTAACTAGCTAGTTAAGTCAGCTGGCTATCCATCTGGCAAGCTAGGTACCTGGGCAGTTGGGTCAGCCTGCTAGCAAGCTGGATAGCTAGTTAAGTCACCTAGTTAAGTCAGCTGGTTCGACTGCTGGCTATTTAGGTAGCTAGATAGATAAGTCAGCTGTCTAGCACACTGGCAATCTATTTAAATCACCTGGTTAAATCAGTTGGCTAGCCAGCTGGCTAGCTAGGTAGCTTACTAATTACGTCAGCTGGCTAGACAACTGGCTAGTTTGTTAAGTCGATTTGTAAAGTCAGCTTGCTAGCCAGCTGGCTAGCTATATAGCAAGCTAGTTAATTCAGTTGACTAGCAAACAGGCCAGCTGTTTAAGTCAGCTAGTTATGTCAGCTGACTAGCCAGCTGGCAAGCTAGTTAGTGAGCTAGTTAAGTCAGTTGGCTAGCCAGCAGTCTACCTATGTAAGTCTGCTAGTTAAGTCAGCTGGTTAGCCAGCTAACTAGCTAGGTAGAGAGCTAGTTAAGTCAACTGTATAGCCAACTGGCTATCTAGTTATGTCAGCTAGTTGAGTCAGCTGGCTGCCCACCTGGCTAGCTGGTTAAGTCAACAAGTTAAGTTAGCTGGCTAACCAGCTGGCTAGCTAGGTAGCAAGCTAGTTAAGTCAGTTGGCTAGCCAGCTGGCTAGCTACTTAAGTCAAGTTGTTAATTCAGCTGGCTTCCCAACTCTCTAGCTAGGTAGCTAGCTAGTTTAGTTAGCTGGCTACCCAAATGGTTATCTGGTTAAGTCAGCTAGTTAATTAAACTGGCCAGTCAGCAGGCTTGCTAGTTGAGTAACTTAGTTAAGCCAGCTGGCTAACCAGTTGGCTAGCTGGTTAAATCAGCTAGTTAAGTCAAATGGTCAGTCAGCTAACTAGCTAGGTTGCTAGCTAGTTAAGTCAGCTAGTTAAGTCAGCTTGCTAGCTAGGTAGCTATATAGTTAAGTCAGGTAGTTAAGTCTGCTGGCTAGCTAGTTAAGGCAGTTAGTTAAGTCAGTTGGCTAGCCAGCTGCCTATTATA
>NW_006990457.1:0-2769 GCF_000164805.1 Carlito syrichta | reverse complement strand
CTCAGCTGACTTAACTAGGTGACTTAACTAGCTAGCCTGCTGGCTAGCATGCTGACTCAATGGCCTAGGTACCTAGCTTGCCAGCTGGATAGCCAGCTGACTTTACTAGCTAGCTACCTACATATCCCACTGGCATGCCAGCTGACTTATCTACCTAGGTACATAGGTAACCAGCTGAATAGTGAGCTGATTTAACTAGGTTACTTAACTAGCTATCTAACTGGCTAGCCAGCTGACTTAATTATGTAGTGACACTGCTAGGCAGCTGGCTATCCAGCTGAATTAACTCCTGACTTAACTAGCTAGCAGGCTGACTTAACTAGCTGAGTTAAGCAGCTAGCAACCTAACTAGCCAGCTAGCTTATCTAGCTGGTTTAACTAGTTAGCTATCTAGCTACCCAGCTGACTTAACTAGCTACCAAGCTACCATAAATAGCTGATTAATATAGCTAGCTTTCTAGCTAGCCAGCTGACTTAACTTGCTGAAATAACTATCTAGCTTGATGGATAGCCATCTGATTTATCTAGCTTTTTAACTAGCTAACAAGCTGGATAGCCAACTGTCTTAATGAGCTGACTTTACTTGCTAGTGAACTGGTTGCCCGCTGACTTAACAAACTGACTTAACTTGCTAGCCAGCTAGTTGCTAGCTGACTTAACTAGCTGACTTAAACAGCTAGTCAGCTGGCTAGCCAGCTGACTTAACTATCTGGCTACATATCTAGCCAGCTAGCTAACCAACTGACTTACCTAGCTGACTTAAGCTAGCAAGCTTGTTATCCACCAGTCTTAACTTGTTAGCTATCTACATAGTAAGTTGGCTAGCCAAGTGGCTTAACTAGCTGACTTTAACAACTATCCTGCTAGCTAACCAGCTGACCTACCTAGCTGACTTAAGCTAGCAAGCTTGCTATCACCAATCTTAACTTGCTAGCTATCTACATAGTAAGCAGGCTAGCCAAATGACTTAACTAGCTGACTTGAACAACTATCCTGCTGGCTAACAAGTTGACTTATCTAGCTAGCAACCTACCTAGCCAGGTGGCTAGACAGCTGACTAAACTAGGTGACTAAACCAGCTAGCCAGTTGGATAGCCAGCTGACAACACGCTGACATCACTACCTAGCCAGGTAGGTATCTAGGAGACTTAACTAGCTAGCTGCCTACCTAGCCAGTTGCCTAGTCAGCTTCCTTAACTAGCTGAGTGAACCAGCTAGCCAGTTGTCTAGCCAACTGACTTAACTAGCTCTCTATCTAGCTAGCCAACTGGCTAGCCAGCTTACTTAAGTAGCTGACTTAACTAGCAGCTGCTTGCTAGGCAGCTGACTTAAATATTTAGCTCACTAGCTAGCAATTTATTTAGTCAGCTGTCTTAAATAGTTAACTAACTAGATAGCTACCCAGCTAACAAGTTGACTTAAATAGTAAACCGAAGTGCTAGCTAGCTGACTTAACCAGCTAGATAATGAGTTAGCTTAATCATTATCTAATGTGTTAGCTAGGTGACTTAATCATCTGACTTATCTCGTTAGCTAATGAGCTGGCTAGGTGTCTCATCCAGCTGACTTAACTCGTTAGTTATCTAGCTAGCTAGCTGAGCATCCAGCTGACTTAACTCATTAGCTAGCTAGCTAGCCTACTCAACCAGATGACTCAACCCATTTGCTAACTAGCTAACTAACTGACTCACACAGCTGACTTAACCCATTAGTTAACTAGCTAACAACCTGACACAACCTGCTGACTTAAATCTTTAGCTAACTAGTTAGCTAACTGTCTTAACCAGCTGACTAAATTAGAAGCTGACTTAACTAGATGAATCAGCTAGCTGACTTAACTGGCTGACTTAAATAGTTAGCTAGCTGACTTAACTACGTGAATTAAATAGTTAACTAACTAACTAACCAAATAACGAACTGACTTAATTAATTAGCGAACTATTTAGGTAGCAGACTTAAATAATTAGCTAAATAGTGAGCTAGGTGACTAAATAGTGAGCTAGTTAGCTAGCTCACTTAGCTGACTGATTTAACTAGTTGGCTAACAAGATAGCTAGCTGAATTAACGAGTTTAACAAGTTAGCTATCTGTTTTAAGTAGTTATTAAACGAGTTAACTAGCTGACTTAGCTAGTTGGTTAACTGAGTTAGCTACATGACCTAACTTGTTTGACGAGTCAGCTGACTAGCTAGCTGGTTTAACATGTTGGCTGACTACTGGACCAGCTTGCTAGCTGGTAACAATTTCGTCAACAAATTGGTGGACTATTTAGCTTGCTTAAATAGTTGACTGACGTGTTGGCCCCATAGTTCGGGTAAGTATTTGGCTGGGTAGTTTGCTCACCTAATTAGTCGGTTGACTAGTTGGCTGACTAGTTAGCTGACTTAACTAGTCAGCCATCTATTTAGCTGACCTAACTTGTTTCCTGAGAAGTTGACCCACTAGTCGGCCGATTGGTTTGCTGAATTAACTAGTTGGCTGGCTAGTAGGCTGAAAGATTAGCTAACTTAACTAGTCTGCTGGCGAGTGAGCAGACAGATGAGCTCACTTAACTAGTTGGCCAGTGAGAGAGCCGACTTGTCAGCGAAGTAACTAGTATGCTGGCGAGTGAACCGATGCATGCGCTGCCATAACTAAATGACTGGCCAGTGAGCCAACCAGTGAGCTGACTTAACTAGTTGGCTGGCAAGCAAGCCGGCAAAGTTAGCATATCTGTTGGCCTGCCAACGAGCCAACAAGTTAGTTGGCCTGTTGGCTGGCATGCGAGAC
>NW_006990456.1:0-784 GCF_000164805.1 Carlito syrichta | reverse complement strand
CGGCTATGAATCAGAAGATATATTTTTTTTTAATCTGGGAGACATTGAAATAGTGAAACCCACAATCCAGTTTATCTGGGTTGGAATCCCCTCCCTCATTTTACTAGCTATGTTACATTGGGACAGTTACCTCTCTTTGCTTCTGTTTTGTCATCTGTGAAACAGAAATAATTGTTATCAATCTCCTTGAGATGCTATGAAAAATTTAAGTCAGAAAGCATTTGGATTGTTAGGAATACTTATACTTAAAATGATTCATATTTTATTAGAATACATTATCACAGCAATGTTGCCTGGGCATTATTTTTCTCATTGTAAATATCGTGAGGCAGATGAAATAATTTTAATTGATAATCCATGATTGTGTAATTTAAATGCTGTTAAACTTAATTTGTGTGTGTGTGTGTGTATGTGTGTGTAATCTGATAATTATGACAGGCAAGATTTAAGTTTCAAATCTGTCTGACTCCAGCCTTCACTCTGTTCACAGCACCACTGCATTCACATTGTCACATAGTAATAATGTGCTTTCAGATTTGAAAAATAAAATATTTGTATTATGATTAAGCCATTTTAAGAAAAGGAAGAAAATTCTAGAAAAAAATTAAAAGAAGAATATCTCAAGATGTACGAGTTAGGAACTTCAATGTGTGATATTTAAATTGAAAACAGATGGCACATATATGTTAATAAGCTTTAAGTACTACAGAGTGTTATTGAAGCTAGTTGGAAGATATTCCAAAATAATTTTTAGTTTATAACATATCAGGAGAGAATAAGGTCT
>NW_006990455.1:54794-103582 GCF_000164805.1 Carlito syrichta | reverse complement strand
AGGTTCGGCCTCTTGATGTAATTGCACATCTTTTGGAGGCTTTGTTCTTTCTTTCTGAGTTTTCATTCTAGGGTTTTTACAGATCGGGTTAATTCCATGCTTTGGTCTTCAAATTCTGAGATTCTTTATTCAGCTTGATTCATTCTGCTTTCTGTGCTTGTCATCTTGTTATTTATTTCCTGGATGAAATTTTATGGCCAAAATGTCTGTTACAAGTTCTTTCAGTGTTGAATCTTGTCTTTATTGAGGCTTATTCACTCTTTCCATGCATTCCCTAATCCCTGTTGTATTCTGAGGCCAGTCATTGGTGACTTCCATTGTTTGGGCTCTCAGATGTGATTTTTCAGGTGTGTTATCTCTGGTACACTGGGAATTGCCTGTGTTCTTCCTTTGATTTTTCCTCATTTGTGACAGATCTGTGTCTTTTCTCCTTATTTATTCAGGGTCAATTGGAGAGTCTTTCACTTCTGATGTTTGCTCAGTCTTCTATTCGTCCCTGATCTGGGCTCTTAATTTGTTCTATTTTGAAACAGGGCTGTAGGTGGGAAGCTTTGGTGTCTTTTGTAGTTTTGAGAATCAAATGAAGTGGACAATGGGGAGCTAGGATTAAGAAATGACTTGCAAATCACAATATTCACTGATTGTGGTATTGGTTTCCTAAGACCCACTCCCTACCACCACTCTTTATGACAATGTAATAGATACCTGTGTGTACCCCCTGAGTCCAAGATACATTAACAGCAATGAGGAAAACAGAGAAAAGTCGAATGAAATATGTCTGACAAAATTTTAAAAATTAAAAATGAAATAGAAAACAGAAAAACAAAAGCAGAAACCAAAGCAAAACACACACACACACACACACACACACAACAAAAACAAACTGCAAATAAAAACAAAACAAACAGCAATACCATAAACATACACACTCATACACAGCACAAAATGAAAGATAAAAAAAAGAAAAGATTTAAAAAAGGAATTCAAATTGAACCTCACACAAACATTCACACACACATTAAACTAAAAAAAGAGAACAAAAAAGTTAAAAAATAAAAAAACTGAAAGATGAACAGTCAATTATTCATGTACACGCATAAACAGAAAACAAAAAATGAAAAAAGAAACAAATTTTAAAAAGGAAAAGAAAAAAAGGTGGGGTAATGCAGTGTGAACCCTCACAAATTCATGCACAAAGAAAAAAGTAAAATAAAAAAACACAAACATATGCCCTCTTGTGGCAGGTTCTGTAATTGCTCCTCTCACCTGCTCACAGGTAAGCCTCTTTGCTCTCCTGCAGAGCTCCGGCCTCATTCACAATCTTGCCCAGGGAAGGAAGAGGACATGGTGTGTCCTTCAGTTCTCCCCTCCTACTCTTGTATGGTCGGGGTATCCCCTCTGGTTGGGAAGTGCTGGATTGTCTCTTTCCCAGGTACTGGCAGGGGGAGGCACTCCTGTCAGGATTATCCTGGAGCAGAGTCCTCGTATTGCCGTTAATGTCCTTCTCAGTTATGCCCCAGCCATGTGGATCTAGCATTCAGAGGATTGCTAGGGAGGAGGGGATTGGGTGAGCCCTGGACTCACTGCTGATCTCTTGGGGTTCTTCCTCACCCTTTTGTGGTCACACCCTTTGTCCCATGACTGAATCAGAGTAGGGGGTGAGGTACCTGAGACTCAGCACTCGTTCTGTCCCTCCAGAGTTTGTGTTTTGGGGATATTCCCTCTGGGTCATCATCAATCCCTGAGTAGTTAATCAGCTGGTCACAGAGATTGGTTCTGTCACTCTGTGGTGAGCAAGCCAGAGCACTTTCTTGCTCAGTTGTCAAGATGGTGGCAGGATGCCTGTTTCATCTTTTCCAGTGGGCCTCTGCCTCTGGGTTCCCTCACTGTGATCCCCTTGGAGCCCTTGCTGCCAGTGTCTGGCTAGGTGCTGCCGTGGTGAGGCAGAGCCTGGAGCTGGCAGTCACTCCTGGCAACTTCTTCCCAGGAAGCGCTTTGCTGATTTTTAGACAATTGCACTTGTCTTCTGCACCCCAGGAAGTGCTAGGGTCCAAGCAAAGTAGCTGCAGCCCCAGCCACTTCACCAGAAGAGCCCTGACCACTTGCTCCCAAGTCCCTATTCAGTCATCCACTCACATGCCCACTTACTCAGAGACATGTACGGAAAATTTTCCATACACTCACACTGGGACTCTCATAGTCTGACTGTCTCCGCTGCCATCTTCCTCCCTTCTCCTATCGATCTTATTTATCTTCCCAATGAACTAGTTTTCAGTGTGGTTGATTTTTTTTCTGTGATATTTTTGTCTCCCATGCCCTGTAGCGGCAACTTTATTTTGGTAATCTGGATCCTTCTGCTGACATTTGGATTTTGGTTGTCTTGCCTTTCTAGCTCTTTTAGGTGTGATGTTAAGCTGTTTACTTATGATCTTTCAGTTTTCTTGATGTGTGCTTGCAAAGGTATAAACTATCCTCTTAATACTGTTTTCATGGCATCTCAGGGCTTTTGATAAAAATGTATTTTGGTTTTCATTAGTTTCCTGAAATCTTTTAATTTCTGTCTTAATTTTCATGTTGACTCAAGAGTCTTTCAGCAGTATATTGTTTAGTTTCCATGTCTTTGTGTGTTTTGGAGTACCTTGTTAGTAGCAATATTTATTTTTATTCCACTGTAATCTGAGAAGGTGCTTGGTATTTCAAATTCTTTTTAATTTGTTTATGCTTGATGTATGTCCAAGAATGTGCTCGATCTTGGAGTATTTTTCATTTGCTGAGTAAAATGTATACTCTGTAGTTGTTTTATGAAGTATTCTATAGGTGTTTATTTAGTCCATTTGGTCAAGTGTCAAGTTGAGGTTCCAGATCTCCTTACTGATTTTTTTTTTTTTGCCTCAGTGTTCTGTCTTGGGTTGTTAATAGGGTATTTGAGTCTCTAGTTATAATTGTCTTTGAGTCAACATCCTCTTTTAGTTTGCTTAGCATTTGATTTATAAAACCTGGTACTCCTCAGTTGAACCAGTCTCCTGTAGAACTGGTCTGAAAGCAGCATAATTTCTTAGGGATGGGATGGGATATGCTTAGGATGGATATTTTTTGTTGGTGGATCGAACCTTTTATCAATATGTAGTGTCCTTCTGTATCCTTTAAAATTTTTGATAGCTTGAAGGCTGTTTTACCTAATATTAAATTCACTACACTTGCTTTCTTCTATTTTCCATTGCCTAAAAGTTCATTTTCCAGTCTCCAGTTTTGAGCTTGTAGGTGTCCTTTGTAGTGAGATTGGTTTCCTGGAGGCAGCAGATAGTTGGATCATTGTTTTGGATTGAGTTTGCCATTCTGTCTTTTCAGTGGTACATTTAGTCCATTCACATTCTTGCTGATTATTGAATTATGAGAGTTCATTTCTGTCATAGGGCTCTTAGGATGCTGTTTTGTTTTCTTTAACTTTGGCATTAATGTATTGTGTGTTTTCATTTTTTGTGGATGCACTGTATACTCTGTTGGTTCTGTGTTTGCTTGTACTCTCGTGAAGTGCATGGTCATTCTTTGTTTTTTAATCTTCTGTGTTCAATACTTTCTTAAGAGTCTCATGTAGAGCTGGTTTGGAGTCAGCATAATCTCTTAGGGATGTGATATCTTGGAAGGATTTTAGTTCTCCATCACTGATGAATCTTAGCTTAGCTGGGTAGGAGATTCTTGGTTGGAGTTACTTATATTTTGGAACTTTGATGTGAATTTCTAGTTCATAGTGTTTCTGTCGATAAGTCTGGTGCTATCCTGATTGGTTTTCTCCAGTACGTAGTCAACCCTTTCTCACTTGCTGTCTTTAGAATGTTTTATTTTATAACTACATTGTGTAGGTGAATTACTATGTGTATAGGGATTGGCCTTCTCATTTGGTTCTCTGAATCTCTTGTGCTTGGATGATCATATTTCTAGCAAGGTAGTGAAAGTTTTCTTGAATGACTTCGTGGAATGCTTGTTCCAATGTGTTCTCCATTTCCCTTTCTGTTCAGGGATATCAATCAGGTGTAGGTTCAACCTCTTGATATAATCGCACATCTCTTGAAGGTTTTGACCTGTCTTCTTAAGTTTTTTAAGTTTATGTTTTTAACAGATTGGGTTAATTCCATATTTCAGCTTTCAAGCTCTGAGATTCTTTCCTCTTCTTGGTTAATTCTGCTCACCATGCTTGTCAGTTTGTTATTTATTTAATGGATGGTGTTTTTTGTGTCCTAAATCTCTGTTACCATTTCATTCATTTTTGCTTCTTGCTATTCTTGATATTTGTTCATCCACTCTGTCCACTCCTTTTTCTCTTCATTGGTGTTCTGGGACCAGGCGTTCTGGGTGCTCTCCATTGTTTGAGTTCCAAGTTCTTTATTTTAGGGTCATGTTTTCTTGGGATTCTGGGGGTTACCTATGTTCTTTTGTTGATTTTTTTTCTCATTTTTGACACATTTGTTTTTTCTCTTTAATTCTGTTACTGAGTTGGAGAGGGAATAACTTGCACTTCTATTGTTTGCTCAATCTCCTATCTTTCCTTTAGTAGAGCCTCTGGATTTGTTCAGTTTTCAAGCTGTGCCTGAGGCGGAGAGCTATGCTGTGTCTTTGAAGTTTTGAGGATTGATTAACATATAATGAGGAGAGCTGAGATTGAGAAGCTACCTGCAGATCACAGTGTTCACTGACTGGGGTGTGGGCCCCCTGAGACTCACTTCTCACCAGTATACAATATGTCTATGCAATAGGAATGTATGCATACCCCCTGAGTCCAACATACTTTAAGAGAAAGTAAAAGAGCAGAGAAAAATAGAAGGAAAAAAGAATGGAAGTGAAACAGAAAGAGAAAGAAAAAAAGAGAATAAAGCCCAGAATCCACACTCACACACACATACACTCACACATGAAAAAGGGAAAGAAAAATATATTTATATAACAAGTAAGAAGGAAGGAGATAAAAGCCAAAAAGCAAACCCACACTCACACTCACACATGAAAAAAAAGTTTTAAAAAAATTGTGAGCCTTCAGCTCCCTCTTCTGGTAGATTCTGAAACTTTTGGTTCCTTTGCCTGTGCATCACAATCATTACCACACCTGGCTCCTGGTGGGGGGAGAAGACTCATGGTCTTGGGCCACCCTCCTGCTAACATGGGAGGAGTGGGTCTTACAATCAGTGTCTACATCTCTTCTCTCTACCCATTACCTACCCTTTTCTGGCTGGATCCTCCTTTTCTGATTGCACCTGTTTTCCCATAGCTGAACCAATGTGGGAGATGGGATGACTGGGACTCCACACCAATACTGTCCTTCTGGTTCACCATGATCAACCCCAGAGAGAGATGGGGAGTTTACTCCTCAGTCCCAGGATGCCACTCCAAGGCTCAATGGCAGGCATGCCAGAGCACTCCTCTGCCTGTGTTCCAGGACAGCAGTGATGGGGATGGGCCTGAATCTTTTCAGGTGGGTCTCAGCCCCTGACTCCCTCACTGCACTCTCACCGTGACCTTTGTTGCCAATGACTAGCCTGGCACTGAAGGTGGTGATTGTGGAGCCTGGCGCCAGGCACCCAGCAGCAACCATTCCTCCATGGTAGTTCTTTTTACTTTCCAAAGATGGCACTTGCACATAGGAAGTGTCCTGAGGTCAAAGCAACAGCAGTAGCCATGGTTGCTTCACCAGGAAAGTCCAGGCCACTTGCCTCTGGGTCTCCACTTAGAAACTTGCACACTCACATACATACATGCATGCATGCAAATTCACCCTTCACACACTTACTCACACACAGGCTCACATACTCTGAAGAGCTCCATCACCATCTTCCCAGGACCCCCTCTAAAATTTGGTTTATAAAGCTGTGGTGTTAGGCACATATATATTTAAAGTTGTTTTGTCTTCTTGATGGATTTATTCCATTATTGTTATATAATAACAATCTTTGTCTTTTTGTTAGTCTGAAGTCTACTCTATCTGATATGAGAATTGCTATTCCTGCTTCCACCCTTTTACCTTGAATCTAAAGGAGTCCTTGTGTGTTAAGTGGGTCCCTGTAAGGCAGCAGACATTTAGGCTTTTTTTAAAGTACATTTTGTCAGTCTATGTCTTTTTTAGTGGGACAATGAGACCATTTATGTGTTGAGTCAATAATGATATGTAAGGTATTATTCCATTCATTATACTGGTTATCTGGTTGCTTTAAATCTGTTTTGTTGGTACTCCATAAGGCCTGTGAGCTTCATGATTTCTAGTATTTCTCTACTGGTATATATTGACCATTTGTTTCAGTATTTCAAACCCCCTTGAGTTTTTCTTGTAAAGCCAGTCTAGTGGTGACATATTCCCTCAGCCTTTGTTTTTCTGAGAAAGACTTAATACCTCTTTCATTTATGAAACTTATTTTTACAGAATACAAAATCCTTGACTGACTATTATTCTGTTTGAGAAGATTGGACATGGGGCCCCAATTCCTCCTGGCTTGTAGGATTTCTTCTGAGAACTCTGCTGTTAGTCTGATAGGTTTACCTTTGTAAGTTATTTGATCCTTTAGTCTCACTGCTCTTAAAATTTTTTCCTTCACAAAATGTTGCATAGCCAGATGATTGTATGCCTTAGGGATGAACTTTTTGCAATGAATCTTTTGAGTGGTCTCTGAATTTTTTGTATCTGCATGTTTAAACCTCTGGCAAGGTCAGGGAAATTTTTCTTCATTATTTCCTCAAATAAGTTTTTCAAACCTATTTCTTTTCTTCCCCATAAACACGTATGATTCTTCGGTTTGAACATTTTACATAGTCTCACACTTCTTGGAGATTTTGCTTCATTCTCTTGATTTTTTTTTCTTTATTGTTATCTGATTAGGTTCATTCAAAGGCTTTTTTTCCAAATTCTGAAATACTTTCTTCTAGATCTAGTCTACTGTTAAAACTTTCCACTGCATTTTGTATCTCCCTAAATGATCCTTTCATTTCCAGAATTTCAGGTTTTTTAAAAAAAAGTCTGTCTTTTTGGAGAATTTTTCATTCATGTCCTGAATAGTTTAGTTTTTTTTATGTTGTTTTCAATTTTCTCCTGAATACTCATTGATCAATTTTATAATCAACACCTTTAATTCTATGTCTGGAATTTCAAATATTTTATTTTATTTACTTATTTATTTTTATTTGGAGTCTCACTCTGTCACCCAGACTGGAGTGCAGTGGCCACTCCTGGCCACCGCAGCCTCCACCTGCCGGGCTCCGGCGATCCTTCCGCCTCAGCCTTCCAAGCAGCTGGAGCAACAGGCATGCGCCACCACGCCCGGCTAATTTTTTTGATTTAGTGTAGAGATGAGGTCTCACAAAGTTGCCCAGGTGGTTCACGAACCCGCGGGCTCAGGCAATCGACTCACCTCAGCCTCCCAAGGCGTGGGATTACAGGCTGAGCCACCGAGCCCGGCTTCAAATATTTTATTTTTGTTTAGGTCTGTTGCGAAGAGTTAATGTGGTCTTTTGGGGATGTTGGAGAACTTTGTTTTTTCATATTGTCAGAAGTACTTTTCTGGTACCTTCACATTTGGGTAGACAATTTCTTTTGTTTTGATGTTGGCAGGGTACTGACAGGCATTGTAGGGTTCCCTTGGTGTGGTGACTTCCTCAATTGGTAGTTGTTACAATCCTGTGTTGCGTACCTGCACGGGCTCATGGCATCTTGACAGGAGCAACTTGGAAAGTGATGTTAGCTGGGGCTTGGGATTAGGGCTTCTTCAAGGCTGAAGTATCATATCTAATGTGGTTGTCAATGCTGTTGACCTTCAGCCAGTAAGTGGTGCTTATGGGAGAAAGCCAGCTGCAATGGAGACTGTCGTGTTTCTCCCTGGTGAGTGTTGCTGGAAGGTAGTGCTTGGTCATCCTAGGCGGAGGACAAGGCTCTATGGATTACCTAAATTCTCTGTCTGTTTTGAGCCTTTGAGGGGAGTACAGGGAGAAAGGAGCTGAGGCACCTTACAAGTGCGCACTCTTAGCTTCCTCAGGGGGATTTAGGAGGGAATCCCAGGCCATGAGTGATGCTGATGTTTATGGCAGGTACAGGAGAGTTTACACAGGGATTGGGAGGTTATATGGCAGTGAATCCCACCTAGTTCTCTGCCTTAGCCTCAGGCAGTTTTCCTTTCCAATGTCAAAGTGCATGAGCCCTTGTGACCAACCTGCATTAATTTTTTACAGATAGAAGGAATGGGTCCAGCTTCATTCTTCTGTATATAGGTAGCCCATTTTCCAGCACCATTTGCTAAATATGGTGTCCTTTCCCCAGAGTTTGTTTTTGTCAGCTTTATCAAAAATGAAATAGCTGTATGACAGTGGTTTTATGTCTGGGTTCTCAACTCTATTCCATTAGTTATTTGTCTATTTTTGAATCAAGACCATGCAGTTTTGGTTACTATTGCCTTGTAGTTGAGTTTGAAGTCTGGTCTTATGATGCCTCCAGCTTTTTTTTTTTCTTCTTCTGAGAATTGCTTTAGCTATTCAGGCTCTTTTTTATCATACAAATTTAAGTATTTACTCTAAATCTGTGAAAAATGATGTGTTAATCTGTAGAGAATTTATTTAATCTATAGATTGCTTTGGATAGTATGGCTGTTTTAACGGTATTGATTTTTCCACTCCATGAGCACAGGATGTTTTTCCTTTTTGTCATCTTGGATTTTGTTTCAATAGTGTTCTGATTATTCAGTAGTAGTTCTGGTTATAGGTGTATTTCATCTCTTTGGGTAGATGTATTTCAAGTTTTTTGTGGTAGTTATGAATGGAGGTAGTGTATAGAAATGCCACTGATTTTTTGAACATTGATTTTATATCCCAAGACTTTACTGAAGTCACTTATGAGTGCGTGGAGGCTTTTGATGGAATTTCAGGATTCTTTAGATATAGAATCATCTACAAAGATAGATAATTTAGCTTCCTCTTTATCTATTTGGATACCTTTTATTTCTTTTTCTTGCCTAATTTCTCTGGCTAGAACTCTCAGTATTATATTGAATACGAGTTGTGAGAGTGCCTTGTTTCAATACTTAAGGGGAATGCTTCCAACTTCTGCCCATTAAGTATGATGTTGGCTGTGGATTTGTCATAGATGGCTCTGATTATTTTGAGGAATGTTCCTTTGATAACTAGGTGGTTAAGGGTTTATTTCATGAAAGGATATTAGATTTTACCAAATGCTTTATCTGCATCTATTCAGTCAATATCGTAGTCCTTGTTTTTCTTTCTGTATATGTGGTGAATTACATTTATTGATTTGCAGATATTGAACCAGCCCTGCATCCTGAGAATAAATCCCACCTGATCATCACAGATATATATATATACTGTTGCATGCAATTTGCTAGGATTTTACTGAGAATTTTTGCATCTATGTTCATCAGATAAATTGGCCTGTGACTTTTTTTCTTTCTTAGTTGTATCTTTGCCAGTTTTTGATATCAGGATGATGTTGGCTTCATAGGATGAGTTAGAAGGGAGCCATCTAAATTGTTTGGAATAATTTTAGTAGTTTGGGTGCCAGCTCTTTCTTGTATGTCTGGTAGAATTCAGGTGTGAAGGCATCAGGTCCTGGACTTTTTCTTTTTGGCAGATAAGTGTTTTACTACTGATTCAATTTCATGGCTTGTTATTGATCTGTTTAGGCTTTTAATTTCTTCCTGTTTCAATCTTGGGAAGTTATGTGATTCCAGGAATGTATCCATTTCCTTCAGATTTTCTAATTTGCATGCATACAGATGTTTATAGTAATCCTGTGATCCTTTGTATTTCTCTGGGTTGGTTCTGATGTTGCTTTTGTTTGTTTGTTTCAGAGTGTATTTATTTGGGTTTTCTCTCTTTTTCTTTTAATCAGGTCAGAGTCTGTCAATATTGTTTATCCATTCAAAAAGCCGGCTTTTCAACTCAGTTCTTTATATATTGTTTTTGGGTCTCAATTGCATTTACATCTGCTCTTATTTTGATTATTTATTTTCTTATGCTGCCATGGTATTAATTTTTTCCCATCTTTCTGGTTCCCTTCAATGAGATGTTAAATGCTAACTTGAGATCTTTTTGCTTCATAATGTGGAATAAATTTCTCTTAGTACTGCTTTGGCAGCATTCCAGATATTTTAATATATTGTGTCTTCATTTTGTTTGTTTCAAAGAATTTTTTAAATTTCTGTCTTGATTTCATGTTTTACCGCAAAATTATTTCAAGGAAAGTTGTTTAATTTTGATGAATTTGATTGTGTGTGTGTATGTGTGTGTGTGCGCGCGCGCGCACGCACACATACACATGTTTTGAGGATTTGGATTCTTCTTGGTTTTGAATTCTTGTTTTATTCTGCTGTGATCAGAAAAGCTGCTTGATGTGGCTTAAGGTTTTTGGAATTTATTCAAGGTTGATTAATGACCAAGTATTTGGTCGGTCTTGAAGTATAATCCATGTATGGATGAGAAGAACGTATATTCTGTAGATGTTGGTTGGAGTATTCTGTATATGTCTGTTAGACTTAATTGGTCAAACATTGAATTTAAATCCAGGATTTCTTTGTTAGTTTTCTGCCTTTGTGATCTCACTAGAGACATTAGTGAGGTGTGAAGTTCCCCACTGTTATTGTGTATCTATGTTCTCTCTAAGGTTAAGCAGTAATTGATTTATAAACTGGGGTGCTTCTGTGTTGGGTATGTATATATTTAAAATAGATAATTCTTCCTCTTGGATTGAACCCTTTATCATGTAGTGCTCTTCACTGTCCTTTTTCACTTTTGCTGGTTTAAAGTTAGTTTTATCTGATATCAGAATAGTGACCCTTGGCTCTTTTTTATTTTCTATTTGCATGGTAGATCTTTGTCCATCCTTTTACCTTGAGCCTGTGGGTGTTATTAGAGGTGAGATCTGTCTCCTGGAGACAGTAAAAGAATGTGTCTTATTTATCTTTTTTAGTTTTTTTCCCCCCCAATAACTCTGTGGAGTACCGATAGTTTTGGTCTGAGGTTAAGTGTACCCACCACACCCAACTGTGCACATTGTACCTGATAGGTGATTTTTTTTGATGCTCTACCCCTTCCCATTCCCCCTTCTGAGTCTCCAATATCCCTTGTACCATTCTCTATGTTTTTGCATATTCTTACTTTAGTTTCTCCTTATGTTGTGTTTGTTTTGCTTTTCCTGAGTTAGTTCACTTAATGTTTATAATTCCATTCAAGTTGCTACAAAAGACATTATTTCATTCTTTTTCATAGCTGAGTAGTATTCCATGATGTATATCTGCCATATTTTCATTATTGACTGATTGATTCATGAGCATTTGTGTTCATTCCACTTTTTTTTTTTTTTTTTTGAGTCAGAGTCTCACTTTGTTGCCCACACAGTCATTCCACTCTCCACCTGTTAGGTTCATGTGATCCTTCCACCTCAGCCTTCAAAGTAGCCAAAACTGCAGGCGTATGCCATCACACCCAGCTATCTTTTTTATTTGTATTGTAGAGATGAGGTCTCATCAAGTTGCCCAGGCTGGTCTTGAACCTTTGGGCTCAGGTAATCCTCTTACTTTTGCCTCCCAAAGTGCTGGGATTACAGGTGTGAACCACCACATCCAGCTAATTCCACATCTCTGCAATTATGAATTGTGCTGCCATTAACATGCAAGTACATGTGTCTTTTTAATATAATGACCTATGCTGCTTTGGGTAGATACTTAGTAGTGGGATTACTGGATCAAATGGTAGATCTCCTTTTAGTTGTTTGAGAAATTCCCATACTACTTTCCATAGAGGTTGTAGTAATTTGCACTCCCACCAACAGTGTATGTTTCCTTTTCTCTGCATTTGCGCCAGCATCTATTTGTTTTTAATTTTTTAATCGTGGCCATCCTGATTGGTGTAAGGTGGTATCTCATTGTGGCTTTAATTTGCATTTTTTTGATGATGAGTGATGTTGAGAATTTTTTCATATTTGTTGGCCATTTGTATATCTTCTTTTGAGAGATGTTTGTTCATGTCATTGGTCCACTTTTTAATGAGGTTATTTGCTTTTTTCTTGTTGATGTTTGAGTTCTTTGTGGGCTCTGGATATTAGTCTTTTGTCAGATATATAGTTTGTGAATACCTTCTCCCATTCTGTAGGTTGCCTATTTGCTCTGTTGATTATTTCTTTTGCTGGGCAGAAGCTTTTTACTTTGATTAAGTTCCACTTATTTTATTTTTGTTTCTGCTGCCTTTTCTTTTGGGATTTTTGCCATGAATTTGTTGCCTAGGCTGATGTCCAGAAGAGTTAGGGTTTTTTTCTAGAATTTTTATGAATTTTGACTGCCACTTAACTCTTTAATCCATCTTGAGTTAATTTTTGTATATGGGGCAAGGTGGGATAAGTTTCATTTTTTTCTACACGTAGCTATCCAATATTTTCAGCACCATTTGTTGAATAGGGTGTCCTTTCCCCAGTGTATGTTTGTGTCTGCTTTGTTTGTTGTAGGTTTTCAGGGTTATTTCTGAACTCTCTATTCTGTTCCATTGTGTCTACTCTTGTACCAGTACCACACTGTTATTATTACTACAGCTTTGTAGTATAGTTTGAAGTTGGGTAATGTGATGTCTCCAGCTTTGTTCCTTTTGCTTATTATTGCTTTAACTATTATTTCTCTTTTATGGTTCCATGTGAATTTTAGGATTTTTAAAAAAATTCTGTGGAAAATGATGTTAATAGTTTGATAGGGATTGCATAGAATCTATAGCTTACTTTGGGTACTATGGCCATTTTAACAATGTTGCTTCTTCCAATCCATGAGCATGAGATGTCTCTCCATATGTTTGTTCATTTACAATTTCTTTCAGTGTAGTTTTTTAGTTTTCCTTGTAGAGATCTTTCAATGTCTTTGTAAAATATATTTCTATGTATTTTAGGTTTTTGGCTGTTGTTGTAAATGGAATTGAGTTCTTGACTTGATTCTCAGCTTGGTGGCTATTGGTGTATGTATTCTGCTGATTTGTGTGTGTTGATTTTATATCCTGAAGCTTTACTGAATTTATTTATCAAGTCCAAGAGTCCTTTGGAGGGGTCTTTAGGATTCTCTAAGTATAAGATTATATTGTTAGCATACAGAGATAGATTGATTTTTTCTTTCCCAATTTCGATAGCTTTCATTTCTTTTTTTTTTGGCCTGATTGTTCTGGATGGGACTTACTGTACTATGTTAAATAGGAATGACAAAAGTGAGCACCCTGCATCCTTGCCTTGTACCAATTCTGAAGGAGAATGCATTCAACTCTTCTTTCTTCAGGATGACATTCGCTGTGGGGTTGTCATATATGGCTTTTATTATTTTGAGGTTTATTTCCTCTATGCCTATTTTGCTGAGGTTTTTTATCTTGAAGAGATGCAGAATTTTATCAGATGCCTTTTCTGCATCTATCAAAATGATTATATGGCTTTTGTTTTTAATTCTGTTTATATAGTAGATCAGGTTTATTGACTTGTATATGTTGAAACACTCTTGCATCCCTGGGATAAAACCCACTTGGTCATGATGGATTGTTTATTTATGTGCTCTTGAATTTGGTTTGCTAATGTTTTGTTGATGATTTTTGCATCTATCTAAATAAGGTGTAGTGGTCTGTAGGGTTTTTGGCTGTGCGTTTTTCTGGCTTTAGTATCCGATTGATACTGGCTATGTAGAATGAGTTAGGGAAGATTTCCTCTTCTTTAATCTTGTGGAATAGCTTCAGTAAAATTGGTACCAGTTTTTCTTTGAGTGTCTGGTAGAATTCAACTGTGAGTCTATCAGCTCTTGGAATTTTTATTGTTGTTTTTGAGAGACCTCTAATTACTGTTTCAACCTTATTACTCATTATAGACCTATTCAGGTTTCCATTTCTTCCTAATTCAAGGTTGGGGAATTATATGTTTCCAAAAGTGTATTTATTTCCTCTAGATTGCCTAGTTTGTTTGCATAGAGGTATTCATAATAGTCTTGGATGATCTATTGAATTTCTGTTGTATTGGTTGTAATATCTCCATTTTCCTTTCTGATTGAGCTTCTTCATTTCTTAATTAATCCAGCTAGTGGTCTATCAATGTTGTTTATATTTTCAAATGACCATTTTAAATTGATTTTTTTACTGTTTTTATTTCAATTTCATTTAGTTCCGATCTAATTTTGTTATTTCTTTCGTCTGCTAGCTTTGAGTTGGTTTGTTTGTGTTCTCCTAGGAGTTTTTTGTGTGATGTTAGGGTATCAATATGCAGTCTTTCAGTCTTATTGATGTAGGCATTAAGCACTATAAATTTTCCTCAGAGCACAACATTGGTTGTGTTCCAGAGATTTGGGTAAATTGTTTAATTATTGTCATTTTCTTCGAGGAATTTTAAAATTTTTATCTTGATTTCATTGTTGACCCAGTGATCATTTAGGAGTAGATTATTTAGCTTTCATGTTTATGCTTTGCTCCACACGTTCTTCTTGGGGTTAATTTTTAGTTTTATTCTGCTGTGGTCTGAGATGGTGCTTGATATGATATCATTTTTAAAAAATGTATTGAGACTTGATTTGTGGCCTATCATATGGTCTGTCCTGTTGAATGTTCCATGTGCTGATGATAAAACTGTATATTCTTGGGATGGAATGTTCTGTTTATGTTTTTTAGTCCAATTTGCTCTAGGGTTCAGTTTAACTCCAATGATTTTTTTTTTAAACTTTCTACCTTGATGATCTGTCTCTTGTTGTCAGTAGGGTATTGAAGTCTCCTACTATCATTGTATTGCTGGGTCTTTTTTTAGGTCTAGTAGAATTTGTTTTATAAAGCTAGGACTCTGGTGTTTGGTATATATATAGATTGTTTTGTTTTCTTGATGGATTAATTCCTTTATCATTATATAATAGCTGTCTTTGTCTTTATTTTTCTATTTTTAATTTAAAGTTTGTTTTATCTGATATAATAATGGCTGCTCCTGCTTGTTTTTTGGTTTTCATTTGCATGGAATATTTCCCCTATTCTTTACTTTAAGTCTATAGGAGTCTTTGTGAGTTAAGTGGGCCTCTTGAAGGCAGCAGCAATTTGGGTTGTGGTTTTTTGGTTTTTTTTTTAACCCTTCTACCATTTTTTTAGTGGGGCTTTTAGATTATTTTCTTTCAGAGTTAATAATTATATGCAAGATACTGTTCCATTCATCATGCTGACTGTTATTTGGTTTGTTTATTTATTTATTTATTTATTTATTTATTTATTTATTTACTGTATTGGTGTTCCGTAATGCCTGTGAGCCTTCTGGTTTCCAGCATTTTTCTACTGGTATATTTTGAACTTTTGTTTCAGTATTTAAAACTCCTTTAAGTATTTCTTGTAGAGTCTAGTGGTGACAATTCCCTCAGTGCTTGCTTGTCTGGGAAAAAATTCATTTCTCCTTCATTTATGAAACTTAGTTTTGCGGGATATAAAAATCTTTGGCTGACTTTTATTCTGTTTTGATAAATGGAAGATGGGGCCCCAATTCCTTTTGGTTTGTTGGGTTTCTTCTGAGAAGTCTGATAGGTTTACCTTTGTGACTTATTTAATGTTTTTTTTTTCTCTCGCTGCTCTTAATATTCCTTCTTTCACATTAACTTTGTATAACCAGATGATTATATGCTTTGGAAATGACCTTTTGCAATGAATCTTTTCGGGGCTCTTTGGGCTTCTTGTATCTGGATGTTTAAATCACTGGCAAGGCCAGAGAAGTTTTCCTCTATTATTCCCTCAAATAGGTTTTTCAAAAATGTTATTTTCTTTTCTTTCTCACAAACACCTAGGATTCTTAGGTTTGAACATTTTACATAGTCCTATATTTCTTGGAGACTTTCGTCCATTCTCTTCATCTTTTTTTCTTTGTTGTTGTCCCACTGGGTTAATTAAAATGCTTTGTATTCAAGTTCTGAAATCTTTTCTGCTTGTTCTAGTCTGCTGTTAAAACTTTACACTGAATTCTGTACTTTTCTTAATGATTCTTTCATTTTCAGAATTTCAGCTAGGTTCTTTTTCTTTTAAGGTGTCTATTTCTTCAAATAATTTTGTATTCGTGTCCTGAAATTTTTTTTAAAAATTATGTTGGTTTCAATTTCCTCCTGAAATTCATCAGTCAGTTTTATAATCAACCTTTTGTATTCTGTGACTGGAATTTCAAAACTTTTATTTTGGTTAGAGTGTTTTGCTGAAGAGTTAGTGTGGTCTTTTGGGACTGTTGATGATTTTGTTTTTTCATATTGTCAGAATTACTTTTCTGGTTCGTTCTCATTTGAATAGCCTATTTATTTGTATTTGAGTTTGGCAGGGGGCTGACATAGGCACTGTAGGGTTCCCTTGGTAACGTACAGCCTTGATGTAGTGACTTTCTCAATTGCAAGCTGTGGCAGTCCTGTGCTGGGTACCTGCAGTGGCTCATGGTGTCTTGAGTGGCCACAGTGACCTGGAAAGTGGTGTTAGCTAGGGTTTGGTATCAGGTCTTTGCCAAAGCTGAGGTATTACGTGAGGTATTAATGTGGTGGCTTGTAATTTTGTTCTCTGACCAGGAGATGGTGCTCATGGGAGAAAGCCAGCTTTGATCATGACCGTGGGTTTTCTTCTTATGGACTGTTGTTCCAAGGAAGTGCCCAGTCAATTGAGGTGAAGGGCAAGGCTCTGCAGATTACTAAAGTTCTCTCTCTGTTTTGAGCCTTCCAGACGAGTGTGAGGGATGTGAGGAAACACTCTGAGCACCCCACAAGGGTATACTCTTGATTACTCTAGTAGGATTTAGGATGGGGTCTAGGCCATTGGAGTAAATCTATTGTGCAGGGTAGGCACAGAAGAGTGTGAGGTTGCTATGGCAATGAGTTCCACCTGGCCTACCACCTTAGCCTCAGGCAGTTTGCCTTGTGAATGTCAAAGTGTAGCCACTCTCAGGACCTCAGGTGTTCTCAGGCAACCTGCTCCAGTCTGGAACTTTCTACAACTGCAGAGTTTGCCCCTAGGGCCTGTCCCCTCCCAGGACAGCTAGAAAGCAGCCATGCCATGCTTGAGGCTTAAGTTCCTGGAAAATGGTGGCTGGCACTGCTCAAGACTTTCTCTTTCTTTCTTTCTTTCTTTCTTTCTTTCTTTCTTTCTTTCTTTCTTTCCTTCTTCTCCTTCTTTCTTTCCTTCTTTCCTTCTTTCTTTGTTTCTTTCACCACTCTGCATGGACTGTGTCAGAGCATGGTTGTGGGCAAGGCAGTTTCCACTGAGGGGCTGGTGTCCCACAAGGCATGGGAATCCTCCCAGCACGAGTACAGAACCCCTGAATTCCTTCCACTCACCTTCCCACTGTGTCCAGAGGCTGCAGATGGACTGCAATATAGTGCAGGTGATAGTCTGACCAGTTCTTAACCATGTCAATGAATATTATCACTTCTTTGATAAGTTGCGAAGTGTGCTACTGGTGCTTCTGGGTGTTGAGGAAACTCCACCTGGATTTACTTCATCCGAGAAACTCTCCAGTTGCCTCCTGTCAGCCATTTTAATCTCATTCAGGGTCTTGCTTTTCAATCTGCCTTGCCATTCTGTGACATTCAAGTGGAACATTACCGTCGTTAATGTTCAGGATTACTATAGATATGTGAGAGTTTGTTCTTATCATGGTGCTGTTGAGGAGTTTCTTAGTGGTTTCAGTTTTGTGGGTAATGTATATGATCTGTAAGCTGTGTGTTTACTTGTGCTTTCATGGTGGGTAATATCTTTCTTTTGTTTCCATGTATAGAACTCTCTTAATCATCTCTTTTAAGACCAGTCTAGGTGCAACAAATTCCCTTAGTGCTTTCTTATCTGGGAAGGAATTAATTTTGTCTTCATTTATGAAACTTAGTGTGGCAAGATAGGAGATTCTTGACTGGCATTTCTTTTCTTTAAGAATATTATAAATTGGCTCCCACTCTCTTCTGGCTTGTAAGGTTTCTGCTGAGAGGTCTGCAACTATTCTAATGGGTCTTCCTTGTTAGTGTTCTGCCCCTTCTCTCTAGGTACCTTTATTATTTTTTATTTCATCCTAATATTTGGTCATCTAATGATGATGTGCCTTGGGGATGGTCATCTATATAGTATCTTTCAGGAGCTCTCTGGGTGTCTTGTATCTGTGTTGACATCTCTAGCAGGATGAAGGAAGTTTTCATGGATTATGTCTGAAACTACTGTTTCTACAGTTCTCCCATTTTCTGTGTGTGTTGCTGGTGTTTATGTGCTGATGTCTTCCCATCTGAGGCTGCTGGAGTTTCACTCTCCTCTTTCAGGAGTTGCTGGATTTTTTTCCCCTTCTTCCTGTTAGGTTGGAGTTCAGGCTGTAGGCCTGTAGATGACAATAAAGGACTTGTCTAGTGGGTGCAGCTGCCTTGCCTGAAGGTGTCAAGACCACTCAGCTGCATTCCGCTGCCTGAAAGGGCCCTGTTTACCTTTCAGGCCCTGAGCTGGTAGACAATGATTGTGGGGAGCAGCTCAGACAAAAGGGTTGCTGGGTGATCTGGTTGCTCTCTGCTTGCATCTATTTTGCAACAAAGATTGTGCTGGGAAGGGCTGGCTCAGGTTTACAGATTGGCTGCCCAATGGCAAGTTGCTTGTTGAATGGTGTATTGCCTATTTAAAATCACTGGTGGCTGGCCTCCTCAAAGGGCAGGCTGGTGACAAGTCCACAGGCTTGCAGCAGGCAATCAGCACCTGGGTAAAACAAGATAGGAGAGGGTGAAGCATACCTTGGCTCCTGACTGCTCCTTTTTATCAGAACTGGAAGCCCATGCTGGGTACATGTATTATTGCCCTGCTGTGTCACTCCCTTCCTAGCCCAGGAGCAACAGCATTAAGAGCTGCAATGGCTGGTAAATTTCTATATCTCAGCAGAGCGGCCTTGGGCCTCCCTCTGTTTCCTGCAGCAGCAGCTGCTGGCAATGTTCTGTGTGGGACTCAGTGGCCTGAGGGATTCCATGTGGGCTTGGGCAGTACCTCTGCATGATCAGGTCAAGGCTCTCCCTTGATCATAGCAGGGGCGGTTGGAGCCTCATTTTCACTCCTTCACTTACCACTTCTCCATGTTGGAAAAACCTTTCAGCACCGGAGCTGGGTCTCTCTCAGTGGGCTGATTACACTTCTCTGCCTTTCATAGGACCCATCACTTCCCTGTCATGTCCTGGGGGGAGAGTTCTCTCATATTCTGCTTTGAGTATAGGGACTTACTCCCTAGTTTTGGTTCCTCTCTATAGGAGAGGTGTACATCAGCTGCTACTAGTCAGTCATCTTGCCTGTGACAGGTTTTTCTTTATTCTGAAGCTATGTAGTCAAAGTGCTATCTTCAAAAGTTGCTTAAACATGTTCTTTGCCAACTCTAGACAGTAAGGTTAATTTGTTTAACAATTTTTTTCTTCTTGTTGTTACATTTCTTCTTGATATATTTTTTAAAAATTCCCCTAAAATTATGGCTTTAATGTATATACTTTATGCTTCTCTAGTTTCAGCTCTGGGTGCTTTCAGTGGTGAAGGCTTTATAGTTCTTTGGTTTTAGAGAATCTGTGGCTATTGACTTTCTCAGACGCTGCTTGTAGTAACAATTATTGGGAGTGTGTGTAGGTTCACTGTCTCCTGTGGGTCTAGAATGCCAGAGGATTCATGAAGCTTATCTTGTTCCCAGTGGTGTGTTGTGCTATTTTTTCCCCCGGTATTTTTTTCTCTGGTCGCATTGCTTTCAGGCCATTAGAGGGCACCCATGAGTGATAATGGGTTGCAGCAGAAACAAGTGGATATACGCAGTACCTCTATGGTGAGCTAAAATCTCAGTCCTGATGGAAGCAGTTGGGTGAGCTTCCAGTGAGATGCACTGAGGTCTTTACTAGGGAGAGGGTAAGAGCTATAACAGCACCTCTAATAGGCTGGTAGGAAAGCAGTCTGCTTTTCTATTATGCCCCATCCTGTTGTTTTGAATTTCCAGATCAGATACACACTTCTTTGACATTACGTGTAGACAGAAATTCCACCCTTGTGCAAGCCTGAGCCCAAAGGGCCCACCTTCTATGGGTTTACAGTTGCCCAAAAATATTACAGGAAGAACATGAACAGGTGAACTTGTGCTGAGCTTTCATGAGAGAAGCAAATATCTGTAGTAGTGGGTAAGGGAATGGAGAAGTCCTCTTCCTCATGATCCTCCACGGGCATCAGGGACGCTGAACTGCTGGGGCAGAACTGCCACCTTCCCCTGCTGAGCCGAGACTGCATCTCTGCTGAAAGAAACTTCCCTCAGGTAGGCAGATATGGGACCCAAAGAAGCCTGCACTCGAGATTGATTGATTGATGTCCTACGAGGTGTTCCCGGATATGGTACACTCCTACTTTCCCTGGGAGTGGTGATGCATAAGGACTCAATAACTGTGGTCCTGCTGCTCTTCTGGGTCTAACTGCCCTATGGAGCTGCCACATTTGGGCTAGTGCTGGGGAGTGCTTGCAAGGGATCCAATGATGTGAAGGCAGAAGGGTTGAATTATCAGGTGAATTGGCCAACTATGTCTCTGCAGGATCATCTGAATAAATTTTTCCATGCCTCAGATTGTGAACTAGTCTATAAGATGTGCGATGACATGGGTTTTGCTTTAAACTACTGGGGGAGGGGGTAATATTAGGTAGAACTGAATCAGGCTGACCTGTTCTCTGGGTTTCCCAGCGATGGATCAAGCCCTGGCTCTAATGAGGTTGGCAGGGGAATGGCATAGACTCTGTAGGATTTCCTTGGTTGTATATGGCCTTAGTGTGGTGGCTTTCTCAATTCTCAGTGGTAGCAGTGCTGTACTGACTACCTGCAGAGGCTCATGGCCTCCTGAGTAGTTTGGATGGTAGTGTTAGCTGAAGTCTGGAAATAGATCTTCCCAAGAGCTGTGTTATTGTGTCACATGTTGTAATGGGCTGTGCCAGTTGGTCTCCAGTCAGGAAGTGACACTGCAGGAAAATGCCAGCTGCAGTGATTTCTGTGGGCTTTCTGCTTGGCCTGTGTTGCTCCAGGGAAATACACAGATGACCTAAGCTATAGGTGGCCTATGGGAACTCCAAACCTTCTATGTCCATATTGCACCTTACAAAGGGTGTAGGGGAAAAATTGGTTGGGGCAGGCTAGGCTCGATAGGGCCGGCCTCATTCCGGCTCCCCACCTGTGTGCGCAATTGACTATCCCAGTGGAAATCAGGAGGGAATCTGCTGGCACCTGGGATAATGCTGCAGCATTTTGTGCCTCTGCTGTACAAGAATTCATATAGAAAGTGAGGAGTTGCCAGTATGGGGGACAAGTCTCAGCCAGTTCCTACGCTTTTGACTCAGTCTGCGCTCTGAATGCTAAAGTACAACTGATCACAAGTCCTCTCGCAGCAGCTTGTCCCAGACAGAAACTGCTGGCCACAGTGGAATTGACCCCATGGGAAAATGAAAGCATCAGGACTTTCCATTTCCCCTCTGGCCTGGCAGCTGGCAGTAGGACACGATCACAAGCAAGGGTTAATTTCTTGGTGGATGGCACTGCTGGAGCCTTTCAGGGCTCAATTGCCTGCAAAGGTCCATGTGGGTTCTGGCAGGGCACAGCTGTGGGATATCCTGGCAAATTTTTGTGTGGGACTGGAGTCCCAAATTGCTTGGGAAGCCTTCTAAGTTCATGTCTGGAACTCAGAGCTCCTGATTCCCTTCACTCATTCTTTCTCCATGTCCAGAGGCTGCTTGCAATTTGTGCTGGCGACTCAATCATGGAGGCTGCCTGATTCTAACCCAGGCTGACCGATTTCTGTCTCCTTTGGCCACTGTGGGTACCACCACTTTTCTGTTGTGTCTTGGGGTGTGCTCTTGGTCCTGACCCTTCTGAGTGCTGAGGTACTTCCTCTATTTTGGTTTGGTCCATGAGAGATCAGTGCAGCCTCAATTTCCTGGGCTTTAGTAAGATCCTCGCACCTCAGCTTCTTGAGTAACTGGGGCCACAGACATACACACCATGCCCAGCTATTTTGTTTGTTTGTTTTGGGTTTTTTTGTTTGTTTGTTTTGAGTTGGGATCTCACTCTGTCACCCAGACTGGAGTGCAGTGGCACAATCATAGCTCACTACAGCCTTGATCTCCTGGGCTCAAATGATCCTCCTGCATTGGTCTCCCAAGGTACTGGGATTACAAGCATGAGCCTCTGCACCCAGGCTTTGTTTTATTTTTTGGCAGAGACAATGTCTTGCTGTGTTGCCCAGGCAGGTCTCAAACCCCTGGGCTCAAGCAGTTCTCCTGCCTCAGCCTCCCAAAGTGCTGGGTGTACAGGCACAAGTCACTATACCCAGCCTTGTTATCAGACTTTGTTGTTCCATTTGAAGAACACAGGCTGAGTGAATTTAACATAATTCTTAATGGACTAGGATTTTTCAGAATAGAAGATAAGTATTGCCTTCAAGTTAAAGTCAGAGGCTACATTAACCCCTAATATGAAAGTCAGCCTGTTTTTTGAAACTTTGAAGCTAAGCGTTGACTTCTCTCAAGCTATGAAAGTCCTAGGTCTTCCAAAAGAAGGCTCTTTCATCTATCTTGAAAATGTTCAGCATAGCCACCTCCATCAGTTATCTGAGCTAGATCTTGTGCATAACTTGCTGCTGCTTCTCCATCAGCCCTTGCTGACTCACCTTGCACTTTTGTGTTATGACAATTACTTCTTTCCTAAAACCTCATGAACCAACCTATGCTGGCTTCCAAATTTTCTTCTGCAGCTTCCTCATCTCTCTCAGCCTTCACTGAGTTGAAGAGTATTATATCCTGGCTCTGAATTAGGCTTTGGCTTAAAGAAATGTTGTGGCTGCTTTGATCGTCTACCCACATCATTAAAAGTTTCTATCAGCAATAAGGCTGTTTTGCTTTCCTACCATGTGTGTGTTAACTAGGATAACACTTTTAATTTCCTTCAAGAACTTTTCCACAACTTGACTAAGTGGCACAAGTGCTCTACCTTTTGGCCTATCTTGGATTTTTACATGCCTTCTTTGCCAAACTTAATCATTTCTAGTCTTTGATTAAAGTGACAGCTGGGAATGGTGACTCATGCCTGTAATCCCAATACTTTGAGAGGATGAGGTAGGAGGATTACTTGAGCCCAGGAGTTCAAGACCAGCCTGGACAGTATAACAAGACCTCATTTCCACAATTTTTTTTTAAAGAAATAGCCAGGTGTGGTGGAGCACACTTATAGTCCCAGCTACTCCAATGGCTGAGGAGGAAGGATTGCTTGAGCCCAGAAGTCCGAGGCTGCTGTCATCCATGATAGTGACACTGAACTTCAGCCTGGGAAACAGTGAGACTCCAACTCAAAACAAACAAACAGATAAAGAAAGAAACAAATAAAGTAAGTGAGAGATGTAGTCTGGACATAGTGGCTTATGCCTGTAATCCCAACACTTTGGGATTTTGAGGCAGGAAAATCACTTGAGGCCAAGAATTTAGGCTGGCCTGGGCAACAAAGCAAAACTCTATTACTACCACAAAAAATTAAAAACAATTAAAAATAAAATGAGAGATATGCTGCTCTTCTTTTGGCTTGAAAACTTAGATGCCATTGTATGGTTATTAATTCTCATAATTTCAATATTTTGTGTCTCAGGGTATAGGGAAGCTCAAGGAGAGAGAGAGAGAGAGAGAGAGAGAGAGAGAGGGCTGGTCAGTGGATCAGTGGAGCAAAACATTTGTTTATTAAGTTGGCCATATCATGTGGGTATGGTCCCAATATAATTATAACATAGAAGAGTACTGAACAAATGAGGAGGGAGAGCAAGATGTCCAAATGGAACCTTGGCTGTTGTGGGCAAGGGAGTGTCTGCCCCACCATTCCCTCAACTCCAGGCAGTGCAGTGCGAGAAGAAACTCCTTAAGCTCAAAAGGAGAGAGAAAAATAGAGGTCTTTGTCTTACAACTTGTGTATAAACTTAGCCCCAGTAAAATAAAACACCAGGAAGATTTCTGAGTCCCCTGATTCCAGGCCTTTTGTTTCTGCTGGTGTTTCTAGAACTCAACCTAGGTCAGAAGGGAATCTGCAGATCAAGTGGGATAGACCCAGTCCAAGAAGGATTTACCACCTGCTCAGTAAAGTAGCCTTGGGTCTTGAATAAAATTAGTGGCCCTCAGGCAGTAGCAACTGTAGGCCTTGGATGAGCTCCAGTACTGTGCTGGTCTTGGAGGTCATAGGTTTCATGTGCAACCCAGCTCAGTGTCAGCAATTGTGGCCACAGGAATGCCTGTGTCACCGTTCCCCCAACTCCAGGCAGCCCAACACAGAGAGAGACTCCTTCTGCTTGTGGGAAGTGAAGGACGGGGGCCAGAGACTTTGAATAAGAAATCAGAGAATCATCCCTGATCTTTCTCAAGTCCACCAAAGCTGTGTATCTAAGAGTCTGCAACAGTCACAGTGTTCCTGAGCTTAGAGTGTCCCTCCCTGGGCTTAGGGTTAGTGATTGCAGTAACCACAGGCTTAAGTAACAACACTCACTTTCCTTTGAAATTTTGGAAAGCTCTCTGAAGGATAGGAACAAAAAAGCCCAGACTGTGAAGATGGAATAAATACTTAACACTTCAATGCCCAGACATCAACAAATGTTCACAAGAATCAAGAACACCTAGGAAAACATGACCTCACCAAACAGACGAAATAAGGCATCAGTGACCAATCCCAGAGTGATGAAGATATGTGACCTCTCAGGGAATTTGAAATAGCTGTCTTCAGGAAGATCAACAAACTTCAAGATAACACAGAGAAGAAATTCAGAATTCTATCAGAAAAAAATTTAACAAAGGGATCGAAATAATAAAAAATAAAGCAGAAATTCTGGAGCTGAAAAATGTAATTGACAAACTGAAAAATGTATTAGTGCCTCTCAATAGCGGAACTCATCAAGCAGACAAAAGAATTAGTGAGCTTGAAGACAGGCTATATGAAAATACACAGAGGAGAAAAAAGAAAACATTTTAAAAAGTGAAGCATGCCTACAAGATCTAGAAAATTCCTTAAAAGGGAAAATCTAAGAGTTATATATCTTAAAGAGGATTTAGAGAAAGAGATGAGGGTAGAAAGTTTACTTAAATAATGACAGAGGACTTTCTAGGCCTAGAGAGAGATAAACATATCCAGGTACAAGAAAGTCAAACACCAAGAAGATTCAACCAAATAAGACCACCTCAAGACTATATCAAGAGTTTGATGTAATAAACTCTCAAAGGTCAAAGAAATAATTCCACGAGCAGCAAGAGCAAAGCAAATAACGTATAAAAGATTCCCATTACATCTGGCTACAGATTTCTCAGCAGAAACCTTACATGCCAGAAGGGAATTAGATAACATATTCAAAGTACTAAAATAAAATTTTAAAATCCAACCTAGAATATTATATACAACAGAGTTATCCTTCAAACATGAAGGAGAAAAAAAAGACTTTCCCAGACAAACAAAAGCTGAAGAATTATATTAACACCAGACCTGTCTTACAAGAGATACTAAAGGGAGTTCTTCAATTTGAAAGAAAATGATGTTTACAAACAGAAAATTCTCTGACAGTATAAAACTCACTTGTAAAATTATAAACACAGGCAAGGACAGAATTCTTTAACACTGTAATTGTGGTGTTTAAACTACTTATATCTTTAGCATGAAGACTAAAGGAAAAACCTATTCAAAACAATAACAACTAAACAACTTGTTAAGATATAGACAATATAAAAAGTTAAAAATAGAGACCAAAAGTTTTAAAAACTTGTGGGTATAGAGTTATAATATAGAGTCTTTTTAGTTTTGTTTTTGTTTTCTTTTCATTATCAGAGTTACATTATCATCACTTTAAAATAATTGATTATAAGATGTTACTTATAAACTTCATGATATTCATAAAGCAGAAACCTATAATAGGTACACAGAAAATAAAAAGCAAGAACTTAAAAATTACTACTAGAGAAAATCACTTATACACAAAGGAAGACAGGAAGAAAGAAAAAGAGAGCTAACAAAACAACCAGAAAACAAATAACAAAATGACGTTAGTAAGTCCTTACTATCAGTAATAACGTTGAATTTAAATGGTCTAAATTCTCCAATCAAAAGACTTAAATGACTGAACAGATTTTTACAAAGAGACCCAACTATATACTGTCTGCAGGAAACTCGCTTTACATATAAAAACGCACGTAGACTGAAGATGAAGGGTTAGAAAAAAATATTTCATGAAAGAGAAAACCAAAAAAGAGCAGAAATAGCTTTACTTATACTAGACAAAATAGATTTCAAGACAAAAGTTGTATAGAGGGACAAAGATGGGAATTGAGTAATGATAAAGGGGTCAAGTTAGTAAGAGAATATAGCAGTCATAAATATGTATGTGCCCAATGCTGGAACACCAAGATATATAAAGCAAATATAAGCATTAAAGAAAGAGACAGGAATGGAGGGAGGAAAATCTATGGGGTGGGGAGGCTGTTTGGCAACTGGGGTGAAGGGATTGCCCTCCCCCTCTTGGGATCCCCCCAGCCCCTCCAGTCTGGCAGGGAAGGGGCAGCCTGCAACCCCTCAGAGCAGGTCTGGGGCTGCCAGATGCTCCAGGCAGGGGTTCTGGCCTTCCCAAACCACTTTTGATCTTGATTCCTCTTGGACTGAGGCAGACCAAGTACTCCCCAGGCACCCCAGTTGGCGGGGGGCTGTATTTTTTTTAACAAAACCCTCACTCCCCACCTGTTCCTCTCCCTTCCCATGCTGCCAACTTCTAACCGCATAGTGACTCTGTGCTTGTCTGTTTAGTTCTGTGTACAAATGGAATGTTGTGGAGATGAACCCTCCCCATGCCGGCTGGTTCCTTTCCCTTTTCCCTTGGTCATGACCATTCATGGAATCAGGACCAGTAAGGGACCTTTGATTAAAAAACAACAAAGAAAAAGACAATAAAAAAAAAAGAAAGAGACAGGCTTTAATACGATGATAGTTGAATATTTCAACACCCCTTTCAAGGTTAGACAGATGATCTAGACCAAAAAAATTGGATTTAATCTGTAGTATAGAGCAAATGGACCTAATAGATATTTACAGAACATTTCTTCCAACAGCTGCAGATACATATTCTTCTTCTTAGCATATGGAATATTCTGAAGGATAGGCTATATGTTCAGCCACAAAACAAGTTATAAAAAAAAGTACAAAAATTTGACATCTTATCAGGTATTTTTTCCTGATCACACTGGAATAAAAGTAGAAATTAATAATAAGATGAACTTTGGAAACTATACAAATATATGGGAATTAAGCGGTATGCTTCCTGAATTAAGTTACTGAAGAAATTAAGAAGTAAATTTTAAAATTTTTGAGACAAATGAAAATTGAAACAAAACATATCAAAACTGAAGGGATACAGTAAAAGCAGTAATAAAAAAGAAGCTTATAGCAATAAATGTTTACATAAAAAAGGAAAAAGATTTCAAATAAGCAACTTAGTGATGCATTATAAAGAACTAGAAAAGCAGGAGCAAACCAAGCCTAAAATTAGTAGAAGAAAAGAAATAATAAAGATCAGAGCAGAAATAAATGAAGTTGAGACCAAAAAAATACATAAGATCAATGAAACAAACAGTTAAGTTTTTGAAAAGATAAACAAAATTGACAAATCTTTCACTGAACTAAGAAAAACAAAATAGCGAAGACCCAAATAAAATCAGAGACAAAACATGAGACATTATAATTAATAGTCCAGAAATCCAAAGGATCATTAGAGATTATTATGAGCAACTAAATGCCAATAAATTGGAAAACCTAAAAGAAATGGGTAAATCCCTAGACAGATTCAACCTACCAAGATTGAAATATGAAGAAATACAAACTTGATTGGACCAATAATAAGTAATGAGATAGAAGCAGTAATAAAAAGTCTCCTATCATGGGAAACCTCAGGACCTTGTGGCTTCACTGCAGAATTGTACCAACCATTTAAAGAAAACTAATACCAATCCTATGTAAACTCTTCTAGAAAGTCACAGGAGGGAATATTGCATACCTCAATATGATAAAGTCTCTGACCCATTTAGAGTTGATTTCAACTCTCCAAAAGCGAATGCCATAAAAGATAAGATAGGCAAATGGCACCTCATCAAACTGACAAGCTCCTGCACAGCCAAAGAAACCATTGAGAGAGTGGGGAGACAGCCCACAGACTGGGAAAAATATTTGCCAACTGTATATCTGACAAAGTCCTAACATCTAGGTTCTACAAGGAACTCAAATGTGCTGAAAAGAAAAAAACAAACAGCCCCATTACAAAGTGGGCCAAAGATATGAATAAACACTTCTCAAAAAAAGACATACAAATAGCCAACAGATACATGAAAAAATGCTCAGCCTCAATGGTCATCAAAGAAATGCAAATTAAAACCACACTGAGATACCACCTAATTCCAGTCAGGATGGCCATCATCAGTAACTCAAAAAGCAACAGATGCTGGAGAGGATGTGGCAAAAAGAGAACACATCTACACTGTTGATGGGAGTGAAACTAGTACAGCCTCTGTGGAAAACAGTGTGGCAATTCCTAAAAGATCTAAAAATTGACCTCACATATAACCCCGCAATCCTTCTACTGGGAATATACCTGGAGGAACTCAAATCACTCTATGAAAAAGATACCTGCACACATATGTTTACTACAGCATTATTCACAATAGCAAAAACATGGAAGCAACCATGCTGCCTGGATTTAAAAAAAATGTGGTACATATGCATGATGGAATATTACACAGCTATAAAGAAGGACAAAATTATGAACTTCGCAGCAACTTGGATGGATTTAGAGTCTATAATACTGAGTGATCTGTCACAGAAACAAAGAACCAAGTATCACATGTTCTTACTCATAAGTGGACCTTGAACAACTATCATAGTACTGTAAGAAAGGGATTGACAGTAGTAGGAAACTGCTAGGGGTGGGTGGGGGTGGGATTGGCAGTAGTGGGAAACTGCCAAGGCCAGGGTGGGGGCATACCTCATCAACAAGGATACCTGCATAATGAACATTTGTATACCTTACTCTGAATTGTACCCCACATCTTTAAAAGAAAAAAAAATACCTGGGTGTGATAGCTTGTGCTTGTAGTTATAGCTACTCTGAAGGCTGAGGTGGAAGGATTGCCTGAGCCCAGGAGATTGAGGTTGCAGTGAGCTGTGATTGCGCCACTACACTCCATCCTGAGTGACAAAGTGAGACCCCAACTGAAAAAAGAAAAAAGAGAGAAAATATAATTAAAAAGAAAGAAAAGTAATAGAGGTTTCCTTTTTAGGGATTAAAGTGATTTTTCAAGTGAGAACACAAAAGAATGTGGTTCCTGCAATAAGAACTGATATACTACTCAACATACAGAATATATAGATCAGAAAGGAACCCTACCATATTAATTCACCAAATATTTATTGAGTTCTTACTTTGCAGGCACTATTTAGGAAGCTAAAGACATAGCATTGGTATAACAAAATTCCTGCTTTCATAGAGCCTATGTTATTCTGATATATCTGTTATGCATGCATATTTATCTTTGATATGTGAAACAGAGATACATTTATGTACATTTACATGACTTAGTTAAATGTGTATGTGTTTAATTTGTGGTAAATATTTTGAAGGAATTTTTTACAAATCATTGGGAGAAAAGGAAAGCTTTTTTAAATTATTTGTTTATTTTATTTATTATTATTATTTTTTTGAGTTGGAGTCTCACTCTGTCGCCCAGACTGGAGTGCAGTGGCCGCTCCCAGCCACTGCAGCCTCGACCTGCTGGGCTCCAGCAATCCTTCCACCTCAGCCTTCCAAGTAGCCAGAATTACAGGCGCGCACTACCACGCCCGGCTAATTTTTTGATTTATTGTAGAGATGAGGTCTCACCAAGTTGCCTATGTGGGTCTCGAACCCACGGGCTCAGACAATCCACTCACTTCGGTCTCCCAAAGTGCGGGTTTACGGGCTGAGCCACCGAGCCCGGCCAGGAAAGCTTTTTAAAATTAATGGTATTGGTTCAATTAACTTTGTGAAAGAAATTCACATTTTAAAATAAATGTTATTATATATATGAGATATACAGCATGATGTTATGAGATACATATAGAGAGCAAAATGGTTACTAGAGTAAAGCAAATTAACATATTCTTCATCTCACATGGTTACCAACTTTTTGTGGCAAGAGCACCTAAAATCTACTTATCAATACTTGTTACCTCTTCTCTTTGATAATAGCCATTCTAAGCAGGTATGAAGTGATAGCTCATTGTGGTGTGATTTGCGTGTTTTTTTTTTAACCACAATAAAAAGTGAAAAAGGTGAATGAGAAAAGTCTTAAATGAATTCAAGCCATTTATTAAGTGCCAACTATTTTCTATGCCTGTTGTATAATGCCACATATATTTAATACAATATACTTATTATAACATATAACACATTTAATATAATATACCCTGCAATATAGCCTGCCATCAAGGACTCACAATATAATGGGAAGGACAGATACATAAACAAGTTATAGAAGGGTATTAAGTAGTAGAAGTAAGGAAGAGATGTCGTGGGGAATTAGAGGAAAAACAAAACAAAACATTTAAATCTACCCAGATATATGAAAGGAGAAACATTTTCCTAGAAAAGGTACCACGATTTTGTTTTTTAAAGGATTGCTAGGTAAAATGGGAGGATGCAGTGAAAAGTAAATGGGCATTTTAGGCAGAAAGGAAATTATGCAAAGATAAGGAGTCAATAAATATAATGACACTTTGGGAGAGTTATATGTAGTTTGGCATGCCTGAAGTACACAGTTGGGGTGGAGTCACCAGAGATGATGTTGCAAAGATAGTCAGAGGCCAGATTGTAAAGTTCCTGTGCTCCTTATCTACTAGTAGACAACAGGTCAGGCAAAGAAACTTTGAGCCAGGCTCGGTGGCTCAGCCTGTAATCCCGCACCTTGGGAGGCTGAGGTGAGTGGATTGCCTGAGCCCGCAGGTTCGAGACTCGCCTGGGCAACTTGGCGAGACCTCATCTCTACAATAAATAAAAAATCAGCCGAGTGTGGTAGCGCGCACCTGTAGTTCCAGCTACTTGGAAGGCTGACGCGGAAGGATCGCCGGAGCCCAGCAGGCCGAGGCTGCGGTGGCCGGGAGCAGCCACTGCACTCCAGTCTAGGTGACAGAGTGAGACTCCAACTCAAAAAAAAAAAGAAAGAAACTTTGGCCAGGGCAGAGATATTTGGAATAAAATATAGAGAAGAGTTTAATAATTATTTTGAATATAAATGACATCAGCAATGAATATTCCAAATATGAAATTAAGGAAAAAAATTTCTGGAGATATAGCACATTTTGTGGAAGATGAGATAAACTTGGTTCATGTTGCACTTGCTGTGTTTGTGGGACCTCCAGATTGGTATACCCTAGGGTTCCTTAGTTTCAGCACTATTTGTCCTTATTGGCTGAGTAATTTTTTGTTCTATGGGACTGTCAGGTGTATTGTCAGATATTTAGCAGCACCTTTGGCCTCTACTCAATAGGTTCTAATAACACCCACCACTAGTTGTGACAGCCAAAAATGTCTCCAGATATTTCCAATGTCCTCTGGGTCAGGTTGGGAGAAAATTGCCCATGAATCAGAACAACTAGAATATATACAGTAAGTGGTTGAATAGACTGGAGTGTATACCAAGGGAATAGTTAGAATTAAATATTTGAGATTCATTCAGTAGCTGAAACTATAGGCAAATATGAAATCATTTAGAATATGCATTGAGAAGAAAGCAGAAAATAGAGCCCTCTGAAAGACATCTATTTGCTTCTCCTCCAAATCTAGTCGCAATTATTACATTTCAGTGAGCTCCCTCTACTTTAAGATGGGAGACACAATGATATATGTCAGTTTTCTTTGTTGCTCTCTTCTCCCCACAAACTCTAATGTCTTTTTATCTTTTTATGAGTTCACCTGTTTCTTCTAAGGAGATTTTTCTTAAAATACATCTTCAGACCAACTTCATTCACTCCATTCATTCCTTTGCTTCAAGATCTTTGTTGATGATAATGTGTTCAACATTGCTTTGTACCAACTGACATAGTGTACCTAGACTCTTAATAAATCTAAGTAGATAATAATTTGCATATCATGCTCTGCATTGCATATCTGAAGTCCTTCTATCCCTCCCTCTTCAAATATTGCTGCTAACTTAGTCAACACTGTGAAATATTATGCAGTATTCCTATAGCTGTCTTATTATTTGAGTAGTCTGAGCTCTGTCTTTAAAAAGTAATTTTCTTAGCAACTGTGTACTGTTAAATACTAGCAGTAACACATTACAGCTCTTTGAGTCCAATGTAGTCACTGGGTTACTTCCAATGAAATAAAAATTAATTGTGTAATTTATTTTGCTACATGTACAAGATCTTAAGTATTGCCTAACATAATTTCTATTCCATTCTAGTTGGTAATGTCAGAGAATTTAACGCCCCAGATTAAAAGGACAAAAATAGAACTATCTTTAAAAAATCTAGACTAGGAAGCAGAAGTATGACTCTATCAATATGATCTTGAGAAATTTACATATCTTTATTGGAACTCAGTTTCCTCTGTTGCAACATGAAGTGATTACACTACCTCAGATGTTTCAACCCCGGGTATACATTAGAATCACTAGAGGAACATATTAAAAAACCTATCCCTACCTTAGAACAATTGTGTTAGAATAGCTAGGGAGTCGTTTTTTACCCTAGGAATTGGTAAATACATCTGGCATTTTCTTAAAAAATAATTTTAAAAATGTTTCTGTGGTACTTCCAATATACAGTCAAGGTTGACTACCACTGCACTTCACTATCTCTAAATTACCTTGATTCTGGTGTGTGCGTAAGCTAAAACTTTTTGTGTAAAACTTTTTGTGTATCTCTGAATTTCTAATAGAAGTTAAACAGTAATGTCTCAATATACAAATACTGTTTTATATTTAATTTTCCAAGAACATAGCATATGTCAAAGCATGGTAAAGTTACATATATAGCTTATATATCATGTACTTAATTACATATATCTTTGTAAATTTTTATGGCAAATATATTTTTTCCTCTTTCAGCTAAATTATAAACAATATGAAAGCAAAGCTCATATTATTTATTTTTAGAATCCTCCATAGCAATTATAGAAGTTCTCTGTATGCAGTAAGTTCTAAATAGATATTTGCTGAAAGAGTAAACTGAATACTGTATTCCCCCCTTATCTGCAGTTTTGCTTTCCATGGTTTGTTACCTATGGTTGACTGTGATCTGAAAATAGGTAAGTACAATACAATAAGATATTTTGAGAGAGGTAGAGCCCACATTCACACATTTTTTATTAGTCTATTGTTATAATTGGTCTATTTTATTATTAGTTATTGTTGATATCTTACTGTACAAAATTTATAAATTAAACTTTATCATGGTATATATGTTTAGGAAAAAACATAGTATGTATAGGATTTGGTACTATTCAGTTTCGGGCATTCACTGGGGTTCTTGGAACATATCTCACTTGGATAAGGGAGTGCAATTCTTTATGTTGACAAATTTCACTGTAGTGCAGTAACACCAAATCTGAGAGGGCTTGCACATAATATTCTTGAGCTATTCCAAAAAGTCACCAAGAGGTCCTGCAGAGAAAGACATTGGTTTATTAGCACCAATGACAGCTGGTCGATAAAGAATTTGCCTCTTGGGACAGTACAGCAAGCAATTTTATAACCAAGCAAATTAATTATTCAAATTGCTATACAATGCTTATAATTACATTGATTAAGGGTGCCACCTACATTGTTCTAGGCTTTGCTTGATAATCTGAATCCTGTAACTCATTACTGGGATTATGTATATTCTTCAGAGACCAGCTTTGGCCAGAGGCTGCTTCCTGAGGGAGGGGGTAGAAAGAAGCCAGGAATAGGGGGAAAAGAGTCTATGTCTGGACAGTTGCCTCACACCTCACCCCTACATTGACCTTTTTCCACCCTTACAATCTTCGTGTAACTTTTATCTTCCACAGGTTCCCTGAGGTGGAAACATGAGTCCAACATGGTATCCATGTCCCACATATGCAACAAAGGGCACAGGATCTGAATAGCAAAATTGCTACAGTGAATATAACACCTAAGATTACATTTTGCCAAAAAAAAAAGCTTAGTGATCCAAACCACTTGAAAAAGGAGTCTTAGGTTAAGGCTGATAAGATACATGGTTTAAAGGAACAAACAACGGTAGATCCTGATTATCAGGTAAAACACCAGCAAAATTCCTGTCCTGTAACACTACTGTGGCACTTTGAAAGGTCTGCCAAGGCTGGAATTACCATGTTGTATCAGACCTGGCAGCCCTTTTGCCCATAACATGAAAAGACAGTAGGGATGTCCTGAACTGCTACATAGAAGTGATAATAGTCCCCCTTTGAATATTTGAGACTTGGGGTTGTTACACTTAACAGTATTTGTCACTTTCCCATAACCATAGAATGAACATCTAATTCCCTCTCCCCAGGGAGCAAACAGGGAGCACCAACAGGGTTCAGATAGAATTTGCCAGAGCCAATGAAGAATATTCTCTCTGGTTACTGTGTCTTGTGGGGTGAGCAGCAACAAGTTATTCTCACTTCCCCAGTTTGGTTGCAAGAGTGATTCTTGCATCCAGATTAACATCCTTGGAGGTGTTGCCTATGGTTGAGTCAGCATGTCTAGGAGTGCTAGACACCCAGCACTCTCTGGACAATACAGATTGCTTCATGCAATCAGGTTGTCCACTCCAGCAACGAGTGTTGCCACATATCTTGGCCCCTCAGGAGCTTGTTCATGATTGCCCATTGCTGCTGGTGCCATGGTGGCATCCACAGCATCAGTCCTTTGAACACTGCCCAGCTGTATGTGCAAATTTTCAGTGGGCTTGACTCTTTGGATATCACCAACCACACTGCCCATGACCCTTCCCATTGACTGCTTTCTCGGGTCCTGTTTTTCATCCAGATAGTCTCTGTTTTTGGCTGGTTGCCCCCAACATGATCTTTCTGTGTACCAGGCTCTTTTGGGATAGATGATATTCCCTCTCTAACGGGTGATGGGGTAATAACTGTTTGCTCTGCCTGTTGCTCACCTGTATCGACAAACATTATTGGCCCTAGGAACTGCTGCAGATATGCTTGACATTTGCTCAGGGTCGTCATCTGTGTGGCTGAGCTTTGGGGCTTATGAGAGGTGTCATGGATCCATCCCTCTATGTGAGGGTCATGTAGACAGTTACCAGAGTTTGTCTGGTGATTGGCTTCATTGCCAAGAGAGCTTGATATACTGCATTGACTTGCTGTTTGATGGGGCTGTAGTGGGCCTCAGTGCCTTTCCAGGTCTGTGACCAAAAGCCAATGAGAAGTCGAGCTTTCTTTCCCCTGCTGCTGCCAGAACCCTCAAGCATATCCCTTTTGGGTAATATTTACATCCAATTCATGGAGAAGGGATTGGTTTAGAGTGCCCAATGCCTGGATGGTATCCACAGCACTTTTGGCAGTACTGAATGCCTGTTGACACTCCCCTGCCCAGTTCCACTAGGATCCCTCTTTGGTTAATTTATATAAGGGTCATACCATCTGTGCTAAACTAGGGAAAATGCCCTCCAATACCCCAAAATGCCACACAATTTCTGCAGCTGTTTTGACAGCATCTGGTGGGGAATATCCTAGATCTTGTACATAACTGCTGAAGGTCCTTTCCCTTGCAAATGTTCAATCAGCCGGGGTGCTGCCTGCTCTAGGTCTATAAGCAAATCAGAGGTAAGTATGACATCATCTATACAATAAAACAGAGACACTGATGCATGTTGCCTCCAACATTTTGTATCTTGAACGACCATGCCATGACATAACATAGGGCTGTGCAAATACCCCATCGGGGCTGTACAAATACCCCATCTGCTCTGTGAATGTCTATATTCTTTCTTCCTTGACAATCAAGACTAAAGAAAGCATTAGCCAACAGCAAAAAGATTGCAGCAATAAACCAAATCTTAGTGTGTATTCCAAACTGGGATTCACTCTGAGCTCTGTCTGCACCATGGCCATGAGGAGAGTTGCACCAACCAGTACAGGCCTTTAGGGACCCTGCACACTCCAGTTCTGCCCCACAGCTGCCTACCTGCTCGCTCTTACTTTGGAGGTGGAGGGTGGGAATCTCCTTTTTACTGGAGATCCACTGTAGTACCCAGACCTCAGTCCTCTTTTCCAAGATGGGTTGGTAGCACTTTTCTTTGGAGAGTTGCTTTCATAATTCCACCAACACCACATTGGGTTTGCTTATTTAAATTATCTTGCTAGGATCCATCCCTGCCTTAATTAAATCTATCTACATTTGCTGGCTAGTTACCTTTATGGGACCTTCTGCATCTTTTTTCCCTTTGAGTTCTCTCTTACCTTTCAAACTCCCCATTTCTGCCTAATCAAATTCTTTTATCTCAGGTTTGCTATTGCTTGTGCAGCCTTCCCTACCATCCCATCTACTAGCAGGGATAGCACAAATATCAGGGTTCTGTAAGAGGAAGATGGGGCTGACTGCAATACCTTATCTTTTATTCTAGCCATAAATGATAGTGCCTCTGCCTCTTCAGAGGGATCTACATATATGGCGTGACTCATCCCCAACTCCCAGAGGTAATCCTGTAGCTCCTCCATGGTGTTCCACCAAGGGAAGAAGAATGGGATGTCCCCCTAATTTGACCAAGTGGCCCCACACCCAGCCATGAGCCATGTTAGGAGTGAGGCATTCTCTTCATGCTGCCCCCTGTATATATATGCTATCTCAGGGAGGGTAACCAAAGTCATCTTCATCAACTCATTTCCTGTTAGTACCATGCCATTAGCTCCAGTATCCCATAACCTTAATAGTCAGCCCACTAGGCTTTCCCTCCCCTTCTGCCTAAATTTTGCTGCCAGCTCTATCAACTCCACTGAAGTATATGGGCACACACTCATGTGGATTTACTGCAAGGGTGTCATAGGTTTGCTGAATCTTGGCCCTCTATTGTGTCTTTATTTTCTAAATAATCACCAGGCAAGCCCTTGTCCTGGGGGCTCTTCTATCTTCTCTGCCACTTCTAATTCATTCTTCTCTTCTGAGGAATCTACTCTGTGAGGGCCCATGTTTGTGGGACCCATTTCCTGTGGGCTACCACAATGTGCATATATACCATAAGCAACCGTTTTCCTTTTACTTTCACAAAGTGTCATGCTAAATCATGTAGCTGGTTATTAGTCTGCTCCAGCTGGCAATTTTACATGTCCGTGACTTCTGCCTGAGTTAACTGAGTGTCTCTTTCCAATCTTAATTCCTCCTGCAAGTTTTGTACTGCATGGCTCCTAGTGGCTGTTTCCTGTTCGATTGCCATGCAGGAAGTATAAAGCAGTAGCCATGCCACAGCCACTGTGACTGTACAGCTATCTGATTTCTTCTGAAATTATGTCTTCTCATCAGTTGCTTTCAATAATTCCAGCAGTCTGGCTGGCATTTCTAAGTCATCCCTGCACTCACACAGTGGCCCCCAGCTAATTATCAAGCTGGCAGCTTTGAACCACATCATACCATTGCTGCACCCTGGTATTTTCCCCATCTACATTCCTCTCTCCTCTGTCTCTCCACAGCTGCTACAATGGGGTCTTCTCTGGAATATCATGCCATGACTGTCAGTTGTAACACAGTAACCCCAAATCTGAGAGGGCTTACATGTAATGTTATTTAACTATTCAAAGAAGTCATCTGGAGGTCCAGCAGGGAAACCCATTGCTTTATTAGAACTTACAGGAGGTACAGGTGGTGGCCAGTTGGTGAAAAAAGAACCGGTCTCTTGGAACAGTATGACAAGCAATTTTTTTTTTTGAGTTGCAGTCTCACTCCTTCACCGAGGCTGGAGTACAGTGGCATGCATGCTCACGGCCATCCCAGCCTCGACCTTCTGGGCTCCAGCGATCCTTCCACCTCAGCTTTCCTGGTAACCGGAACTACAGACGTGGCTACCATACCTGACTATGTTTTATTTTATTGTAGAGACGCAGTCTCTCCAGGTTGCCCGGGCTGATCTCGAACCCACAGGCTCAGGCAATCCACTCACCTCGGCCTCCCAAAGTGCTGGGATTGCAGAATGAGCCATGGATCCCAGCCTTAGCAAGCAATTTTATTATCAAGCAAGTTAATTATTCAAATTGCTATAACATTGCTTACAATTACATTGATTAAGGTTGCTGCCTACATTGTTCTAAGCTCTGCTAGACCACCTGCTTCCTGTGCTTCTTTACTGGGAATATTCATATGCTTCAGAGACCAGTCTTAGCCAGAGGCTGTTCCCTGAGGAAGGAGGCAGAAAGAAGCCAGGCTTAGGGAGGAAAGAGTCTGTGTCTGGACAGTTACCTCACAGCACTATGCTTATGATTGGCCCAATAATTGTGACTTCCTTAGTGAGCATTGTGCTCTAAGTAGCCCAATTAATCTTATACATCATAAACACATTTAGTTCTTTATTTTCTTTAGGAACCTGTAGTTTTGGTTGCCTGTTCAACCTCATCTTCCATAGGGAACTGAGGTTTTTCATGTGCCTTTGGTAGAGCTTACTCTCTGCACAGAGAGTGGATATTTGATACAAATATTTTATCAGAATGCTCCATTCCCTTGGCCACAGTGATTAGTTAATAATGGTGCTAGGTCAGTGAGCTGAGCCACTGCTGCAGGTAAGATGCAAAGAATTGCAGAGAAGTTAGATTAACAAAGACAGTTTATTTAGAAGGTGGATCAGAGAAATGAGTGAAGTCACTTGTCAAGGGATAGAAGGGGCCAGATGCTTAAAGGAAACGTGGCAATGAATGCTTGTGACTAGGGGTTTTTAAAACTTCTTTTGGGGGGCGGTGCAGACGAACATTCACAGGAGCTGACATCATGATGATGGGGTCTGTTTCTCAGCTCTCTGAAGACTGGATGGATTAGTGGGTCAGTTACATAGAAGAGAAGGGCAGCACTGGTAGCTGAAAGACAAATTCTTGGGAGATGTTAATCTCAATGTCTTGTGACTAGCCCAGGGTTCCCAGAAAGGATTATTGTCATGTATGAGCTCAAAGAGACCAGAGAAACTCCATTTGGGGCTCTGTTTTTTCTTTTTTTTTTTTGAGTTGGAGTCTCACTCTGTCGCCCAGACTGGAGTGCAGTGGCCGCTCCTGGCCACCGCAGCCTCGACCTGCTGGGCTCCGGCGATCCTTCCTCCTCTGCCTTCCAAGTAGCCTGAATTACAGGCATGTGCTACCACGCCCGGCTGATTTTTTGATTTATTGTAGAGATGAGGTCTCGCTGCTCAGGTGGGTCTCGAACCCGCGGGCTCAGACAGTCCACTCACCTCAGCCTCCCAAAGGCGCGGGATTACAGGCTGAGCCACCGAGCCCGGATAGGGGCTCTGTTTTTTCAAATGGGCATGGAACTTAGGCTGGGCCAAGTAGAAGCATGGGTTAGAAACGTAGAATGTGAAGAAATTAGCAAATAAACCCGAGCTTTAAGAACATGCTGTCTAAAAGCCACTGGTTAACCCAAAATGCCATGAATTGTTTGAAGAACATCTTAAAGTGAGGCTAAAATGGAGTGAGGACCATCATATGTACTATCAAGAACCAAGTAGATTATACTGTAAAATAATAATTTCCTTTAGATGAACTTTAACCATTGCACAACTTGTGGAAGATTTAAATAAAATTGTTATAAACAGCAGCAAAAATGCATAATATTTGTTACTTTTATAAATAGAAATTATTCGCAGCCATTTCACTGGGAAATTTTGAGCTCACAGATTCTCCATGTGAACTTTATTTTGAGGCTTTGGGAAAACATTTGTTTCCTAGTAAACTTATTTTACATGTTGAAAAATTTTAACATTGTATTTATGTCTATTATCAATCTACTTGGTATTGTTTATAGAAAATAGCCTAGATTAAAGTGTTAGATTTCAAAGGAAAGAGATTCTCATAGAAGAACGTTATAATGGCAAATTATTCTTTAAGTCCTAACACCTACTAAATAAAACTCAAATTGTCTTCTTCCAGTATTAAAGGTCCTCCATATTCTAGCCCCATACTACCGTTCTAATCTTCTCTCTCATTATTATTTTGGTCTACATGAACTCTCCAGTACCCAGAACAAACATTATGCCTTTGCTCATGCCTTACTCCTTATCTTGAACACTCACTTTATTTTTCTTACTGTTAGGTCTCTAAAAATGTTAGGTCTGGGAGGATTGTTAAGTCAGTGGGCCTATGTGCTGAGCCAGTGGCACAGGTAAGATGCAAAGGATTGCACATAAATTAGACTGGAAAATATGGCTTACTTACAAAGTAGATTAGAGAGAAAAAAGGGAGATCCACATCCCCCAGATTGGTGATGGGGCCAAAGTTTAAAGAGAAGCATGGCAGCAACTGCTTGAGGTTGAATGCTTTTAAAACCTTTCCTTTGATGGGAGCAGGTGATTGGATGGTGATTTATTTTACATCTTCACAAAGGAGCAGGCAAGCACAGGTACTGTGGATGCCAGGCAGATGGGTGGGCTAGTCACATAACTGTTGCCATGGTGATGGGGTCTGTGTTATGAAGATCATGAAGGGCTGCTTTGGGTCATAGGTGTCTGTCTGCCACATAGGTCATCCTTTTTTTATGACTAAAAGACAAACTTGGAGTAGAAAAATAAACAGTACAAAGCAGACTTGGTGAAGGAGGTTGTAAATTATCAATAACTATCTCTGGGAAAATGGTTTTGTCCTTGGCTAATGACTAGAGGGTAAATTAAAGTGAAGTGCTAGAAAAGCATGACAAAGCTAAGCAATGTTGTTATGTGCTGCACTTTAGTTAATATTATTTCATTAAATTACTCAATTTTGGCATTTTACTCTTTCACTTTCCTTTTTTTGGTACAGTGGGAATCCATGTTTCCCATTCTTCAGCCCACACATGGTTTCCCCTATTCCCCTACATCTTGCAGTAGTGTGGTACATTTGTTACAATTGATGAACCAATGTTATTATTGACTAAAATGCATAGATTATACTAGGGCTTACTCTTTGTGTTGTTTATTTTGTGATTTTTGACAAGTGTGTGATGATAAGTTTCTATCATCATCCAAAATAGAATTATTTCCTGAAAATCCCCTATGTTCTGCCTGTTCGTTTCTCTGTCCCAGAGAGCCCCTGGCAACTGCTGGTCTTTTTACTATTTCCATAGTTTTGTTTTTTTCCAGAATGTCAAATAGTTGGAATCATACAGCATATAACCTTTTCAGATTGGGTTATTTCACTTACCAGAATACATTTAAGTTTCACCCATGTATTTTTGTGGCTTGATAGCTCATTTCTGTTTATTGTCAAATAATATTCCACAGCATGTATGTACCATAATTGTTTATCCATTCATCTATTGAAGGATATCTTGGGTGCCTTCAAGTTTGGGCAATTATAAATAAAGCTTCTAGAAATATTTGTGTGTCAATTTTTGTGTGAACATAAGTTTTAATTCATTTGTGTGAATACCATAGAGTGTCATTGCAGGATCATATATGCTGAGCTTATGTTTGACATTGTAGGAAACTGTCAAACTGTTTTCCAAAGTGGCTATAGAATTTTTTTTTTTGAGTTGGAGTCTCACTCTGTCGCCCAGACTGGAGTGCAGTGGCCGCTCCTGGCCACTGCAACCTCGACGTGCTGGGCTCCGGCGATCCTTCCGCCTCAGCCTTCCAAGTAGCTGGAATTACAGGCATGCGCTACCACGACCGGCTGATTTTTTGATTTATTGTAGAGATGAGGTCTCGCTGCCCAGGTGGGTCTCGAACCCACAGGCTCAGGCAATCCACTCACCTCAGTCTCCCAAAGGCATGGGATTACAGGCTGAGCCACTGAGCCCTGCTGACTATAGAATTTTTAATTACTACCAACAATGAATGAGAGTTTCTGTTTTGCCACAGCCTTAATAACACTTGGTGTTTTCAGTGTACATTTTTAATGTTTTACTAGATATGTTGTAGTAGTTTTATTTTTTAATTAAATTAAACTTGATTTAATGTCTGTATTCGTTTCTTTTAATTGGCAAATACAAATTGTATATCTTTATGAATATACTGTTTTTTTGAATTCTAAATTCCACTTCTAAGTCATCTCTTTGCTTTCATCTGATTATAATCTGTTAAAAGCAGCCATACCACTTTCTGAACACTTTGCTGCTTAGAAATTTCTTCTGCCAAATATCCTAGGTCATTGACACTCTCATGTTCAGCTTTCCACAAAGGCCTAGGGCATGGACACAATGCAGCTCAGATTTTGGCTGCAGCGTACAAAGGGTGACCTTTGTTCTACTTCCCAGTAGGTTCCTAATTTCCATTTCATGCCTTGTTAGCAAGGCCTTTACTTGCTGTATTTCTGTCAGTATATTGACCACAACCACTTTATTAATCTCTAAAAAGATCCAAACTTTCCCTCATCCTCCTGTCTTTTCAAGCCTCCAAATCCTTTTAACCTCTGCCCATGACCCAGTTCCAAAGATGCTTCCACATTTTCTGATACCTTTATAGCAACATCTCACTCCTGGTACCAGTTTTCTATCTCAATTCATTTGTATTACTATAAAGGAATACCTGAGGTTGATTAATTCATTTCAAAAAAGAGGTTTAGTCCAGGCTCATGCATGTAATCCCAATGCTTTTGGAGGCTGACACAGAGGATCACTGACAGCCAGGAGTTCAAGACCAGCCGGGGCAATATATTGAGTCCCTGTTAATACAAAAAACTTAAAACAAATTAGTTGGGCATGGTGATGTGCTTCTGTGTACTTGGGAAGCTAAGGTGGGAGGATCGTTTGAGTTCAGGAGTTCAAGGTTATAGTGAGCTATGATCATGTCACTGCGCTTCAACCTAGATGACAGAGACCTTCTCTTGAAAGAGAGAGAGAGAAAGAGAGAGAAACAGAGAGAGAGAGAGAGAGAAAGAGAGGTTTATTTGGCTCATGGTTCTGGGGGCTGTAAAAGAAGCAGAGTACTAACATTTGCTTCTGGTGAGGGCTTCAGGCTGCTTCCCCTCGTTACAGAAGGTGAAGGGGAGTCAGTGTTTACAGAGATCACATGTCAAAAAATGAGGCTAAGAGAGAAAGGAGTAGGTGCCAGGCATTTTTAGCAAGCAGTTTTTTGGGGAACAAAGAGTGAGAACTCACACCCATTAAAATGGCATCAAGCCATTCATGAGGGATCCTCCCCATGATCCAAACACCTTTCACTAGCCCCACATCCAACACTAGAGATGACATTTCAACATGAAACCTGGTAGGGCCAAACAAACTATATCCAAAGAGCAACATCAACTTTGTCTTTTTTTGTGGTGAGTACACTTAAAGTCTACTCTCTTAGCAATTTTCAAGTATACTTATATTGTTATGAACTATATTCACCATGATGGGCAATATATCTGTTGAACTTATTCTTTCCCTGTAACTGAAATTCTGTATCCTTTGACCAACCTCTCTCCAGTTTCCACCCCCGCCCCCAGTCACAATTCTACTCTTTACTTTTATGAATTTTTCTTTTTTATATTCTAACTGTCCCTAGGTTCTTTCATTAACATAATGTTCTCGTGGTTTGTCCATGTTGTTACAAATGATAAGATTCCCTACTTTTTAAAGGCTAAATTGTGCCGGGCTCAGTGGCTCAGCCTGTAATCCCGCGCCTCTGGGAGGCTGAGGTGAGTGGATTGCCTGAACCCGCGGGTTCAAGACCCGCCTGGGCAGGCGAGAACTCATCTCTACAATAAATAAAAAAATTAGCTGGGCATGGTAGCACGCACCTGTAGTTCCAGCTACATGGAAGGCTGAGGCGGAAGGATCACCAGAGCCCAGCAGGTTGAGGCTGCAGTGGCTGGGAGCGGCCACTGCACTCCAGTCTGGGCGACAGAGTGAGACTCCAACTCAAAAAAAAAAAAACAAAACAAAAATAAAGGCTAAATTTTATTGTATTGTATATATGTACCACATGTTTTAACCAGTTATTAGTTGATGGACACTTAGGTTGATTTTCATGGCCTGTCTATTGTATATATGCTACAATGAATATGGGAGTGCAGATATCTTTTCAGCATACTGATTGAATTTCCTTTGGGTATCTATCCAGCAGTAGGATTGTTGAATCATGCAGTAGTTCTATTTTTTTTTTTTTTTTTTTTTTTTTTTTTGAGAAACCTCCATACTGTTTTTCATAATAGATGTACTAATTCACTTTTTGGTATTAACCATTATAATAAGCATGAAGTGATATCTCATTGTGGTTTTGATTTGCATTTCTCTGGTGATTAGTGAAGCTGAACTTTTTTTTTTTTTATTGACCTTTTGTATATCTTCTTCAGAAATGTCTTTTTAGGTCCTATGCTGATTTTTTAATCTTATTATTTGTTTGCATGCTATGGGGCTTCCTTTCTTATATATTTTGGATATGAATCTCCTCAGATGTATGGTTTTCTTCATTTACCTGTATATCCATAACACTTCCAATATTTGAGACTTTTCAGTGATTTTTTTAATATACACTTTCTGTCTTTTCTCTTTCTGAAAGTGAATGATGTGTAACTAAATGTGAAATTAATTCACTTGATGATGTCTCATAAATTCTATAGACCTTCCTCATTCCATTTGATTGTTTTTCTCCTCTGACTCATCTTCAAATTCAGACTCTTATTTTTCTACTTGCTGGAGCACTTGTTGCATTTTTCATTTCATTTCATGTATTGTATTCATCAGCTCCAGAATTTGGTTCTTTAATGATTTTTATTGTTTTGTTGAAATTCTTGTTTTGCTCATGTATTGTTTTCCTGAATTTGTTGAGTTGCCTTTTGTGCTCTCTTCTAGCTCACTGAGCTACCTTAAAACAATTATTTTGACTCATTTTTAGGAAATTTATACATCTCTATTTCTCTGAGGTCAGTTACTGAAAAATTATTGTCTTCCTTTTGTGGTGTCATATTTCTTTTACTTTTCTTGTTTCATGAATTCTTATGTTGCTGAGTTCATATTTCAAGAAATTACCTATTCCAGTCTTTACTGACTGACTTTGAAAAAGAAAGTTCTTCACCAGTCATCTTGGCTAGGGATTCTGTAGATCTATCTGATTTTTTCTATGTATGCATCTACTCCATTCCTCTTGTTCTCTCCTGATGTGTAATGTCTTAGGATTGTATACCTTCTCTTGAACCCACATAGCTATTCTCGTCCTGACATCATCTTGTTTTCCCTGGGGCAGTGCCCTGAAGTGTTCAATCTTAGGCACCATTTCCCTTTCTAGTAGATTCAACTGCCTGTCCATGTATGCACGTGAATAATTTGTAGAGGCTCATGTGCACCATCTTAGGTTACTAGCTATGGGGGGAAGAGCACAAAGAATGCTGGGGGCGTGCAAGGGCTAGTTAGAAATGTCCACACATGATGAATGCATCCTATAAAATTCACAGGTCTATTGATGGAGCTTACAATGTGGTTTGCAGAAGCACTGGCTCTGTAGTGAGTATTATTCCCTTGTTTCTGTGATTCCTACTCCAGAGTATTCAACTATGCTGATCCTATCAGTGTTCTGGGAAAGTCAGAAAAGAAGTGGGCAAGCTAAGTATTTACTATATTCTTGCATTCGCCAATGGAAGAAATTGTGGACTGAGGAGGTCTTTCTTGGCACTGAGTTTTGTCACTTTGTGAGAGGGGTGATATGAGTAAAGTGAAATTGTTCTTACTACTCTTGGTAGTGTACCTTTTCTTAGATTTTTTTGCTCCAACAGGGTACAGGGACCTCTCTACTGGACTCCTGCCTTCCCACAAAGGTACTATTATCCATAAGTGGTTATCAAAAGCAATGTTTCTTTAGGAAGATAAGGATTAAAAACTTCTATCCTGCCATCTTGCTGATATTCATAAAAATCTGATTCGATTATTCCAATATTTCACCAAGTCAGTATCATCTGCATAAGAAAATTTTAATTCCTTAGCATGGCCTATTGCTCTATCCATATCAAGATACTTATAGTTTTTATAATTTACTTACCATGCAATTTCAAGTCACACTTCTTTAGCAAATACTGTCTTCTCTAAGGATATTTACCTATGCTCTTTTCTACTCCCACCTGTCTACATGCCTGCATGAATTTTTGCCCATACTTCAGAATCTACCTGAAGATTGTATCTTCTCTTAAGAAAACTTCCAGGCCTTCTGTGAGCCCCCTTTTTCAAGTAAGCCTTGGATCTGTCTTAAACTAATAGTTCAAATTTGAAGAAAAAAAATAGGGTAAATTTTATGAATATCTTGAAACAATCAAGGTTGAAATTAGTAAACATAACACTAAGACTTTAGAAATTCATTATTTTTTCTAGATCTGTCAGAGAATATATGAAAGAAATTTATTAAGGAATTTCATCTCTCTGTGACTCATTTTCTATATCTGCAAAATAATAATGGTGAACTAGATGACCTTTATATTTTTTTACAATTCTAACATTGATATTGTAGAGACACAGCTGTTGGGCCCCAGGGCAAGATGCAGTGTGGTAGGCACTGGGTCTTCAAAATGGCACAATATTGTAGCTGCTTAGGTCTTGGGGATTGTATGGATCCCAGAATGAGCTTTTTGTCTGGAGGTTCTAGGGGTTCTCCTGTGGCTAAGCCTGCAAGGTTCTGTGGTGGGAATGTGAATTACATGGAATGTCTTGCTTACTCTTTCCTCACACTGGAGATCCTTAAAAAAATCCATATAAATGTGTATATATATATATATATATATAAATATATATATCTGAATAAACTTTCCTACAAAGAAGATATAGAAATGGACAATAAGCACATGAAAAGTTTATCAACATCATTAGTCATTAAATAAATGCAAATCAAAGCCACGATGGGATATCACTTCGCATCTATTAGGATGGCTATAGTAGGAAAAATAGCAAAAATAACAAATGGCCAACGATATGGAGAAATTGGAACCGTTGTGCATTATCCATGGGAATATAAAATAGTATAGCCTTTGTGGAAAATGTTATGGTGGTTCCCAAAAAGTTAAACATAGAATTACTATGTGATTCAACAATTATACTTCTAGGTATATACTCAAAAGAATTAACAGCAGAGACTGAAACAGATACTTGTACACTAATGTTTATAGCAGCATTATTCACATTAGCCAAAAAGTGGAAGCAATCTAAGTGTTCATCAATAGGTGAATAGATAAACAAAATGTGGTATATACATACAATGGAATGTTATTCAGCCTTGAAAAAAATGAAATTTTGACACACACAACATGGATAAACTTTGAAGACATTATGCTAAGTGAATAAGGCTGACATAAAAAATATGTGATTCAAGTTACATGAGATATCTAAAGTAATAAAATTCATAGAGGGGTTACCAGGGTTTGGGAGAAGAAAAGAAGAAGGTGATGGCATCAGTGCATAGCTTCCCAAGGGGAGCACTTGAAAGGTGGCCGTAGTGATATTCAGAATAAGATTTGTAGCACTTTTTCTAGGATGCATAAGTGAGCTTAATTATCAGACGTCATATTTTATCATAATAAAAATACTAAAGTTAGAAGCCTCTTGGAAAACTTAACAGTAAACATTTTAGCAATGTCAATATCAGTGCATAGCACAATTTTTAGTGTAGTGCTAAGGTATTTTCTGCACCTGGAGACCAGTGCTAACACTTCACTCTACCTCCTGGAAAAATAATGCTTTGGCAGAACCATCACATTTATTTCTCCCACTCACAGTCATGTCCTGTACTCTTAAGGCAGAGCTGAAACTGCACTCTTTCTTAGGAAAATGGTGCTAAAATGGAACTTTTTCATCTACCTTTTCCATCACTGCTGCACCATGCCTTTCAGGACCCAAGCTAAACCTGCACACTCTTCCAGGGAAAATGGTGCCTTGCTGGAGTTCCTCCATATCCCTTCCCAGCCACTGCTGTACTAGCTTGAGCTGAAGCTGCACACTGCCTCCCAAGGAAATAGTGACTTTTTAGAGCTGCTCCAGAAACCCCTCCCAGTTACTGCTATACCCATCTCCCTTGTGTCAGAGCTAAAGGAATGCCAAAAATCCTGGGGAAATGGTACTTTAGCTAACAAGAGCAGTAACACTTCCGTGTCTGAGATGAAGCAGTGCCATGCTTTCTGCAAAATAGTACTTTGGCCACCCAGAGTAGTCATGCCTCCCGGGTGCCTAAGTTGAAACAATGCCCAGCCTCCCAGGAAATGGCACCTTGGTCACCCAAAGTTGTCATGCCACCCCATAACCTAAACTGAAGTACCACTCTGCATCCCAGGAAAATGCTGCCTGAGTACCCTGAATAATCATGTCCAATTGGACCTGAGCTAAACAAACACATCATCTTTGGCGGGGAAGAGGCGCTTTGGTTGATCTGAGCATCAATGCATTCCATGGCTAAGCTAATGTAGTACCCTGCATCCCATGGAAACAGAGTAGTGATTGAGCTCAGACATTCGGCATTACAGACCAAGCAACTCTAGTATCCTGCTTCCCTGAAGCTGAACTAGTCTCCTAGAGTCTGAGTTACTGAGGCACCTCTCTCCATGGGGAGCAAAGTTATTATTTTGCTGCTTTCTGCTCCCCTGGAGCCCAAACAACAGTTCTGTTTCACCATTCTTTTTTATATATAATTGTTGTATTTTATTTTTAAAATGTGGGGTACAAATGAGGTA